>NW_026252350.1:0-203677 GCF_025094135.1 Mucor mucedo | reverse complement strand
AATATACTAATAAGTCTGTTTCCTATCCCTACTATAAAATGTTTTGAAGATTTGTAAAAATAAATCAAACTTACAAGGCATTATTAACCAAATAAAAGTGGGTATTCATACTATCATAATTGCAGATGTTGACAATACAACGATAGTACACTTATCCAGTACAAAGAGGCTGTAAGAAGATAAAAACCAAAATAACACCCAACCCGTTTTCTGGTTTATTAGTACAAAATAGAGGGGGGAAATAATTTCCTTATAAATAAAAATACGTCATCATTTTATTATTTAAAGGGTCATATCGAATCAATTCTGTCTATAAAATAAATGCTATGAATTTAATTGGAAGTATTTATAAGAAGTATAATTAATATTATAAAACAGAACAGTTTTTAAGTCCAGATAGAGCACTAAAAGTAAGTACAAAAAAATTGTTTAATTCCCGATGCAAAACGGACGTCGAAATTACCGCAACGAAGTGGAGGTCAAATTTCGGTCACGTTTTGTCTTGGGAATTAGACAAAGCCTGAATCGGTCGGCTACTTACTCCGCTGTTTTTCACTGACTAAGAGCATTGCCCTTTTCTCGGTTGACTAAAATGACAGTGATGTGCTAAGTGCACTATCGGGGGGGGGGGTTTTTTTTTTTTTTTTTTTTTTTGCCCACTTTCGGTTTTTTTTTCTTTCTTTGCCTGAACCCAGTACACTAACAACACACAATGTCAGGTCAAAACTGTTTGGGATGGAGATAAAATGTAAATTAAGGTAACAAAAGAAAATACTGTTAGAACTTTGTATATCTTTTATTTCGAGAAAATTTAGATTAGGGAATTCTACTAGCAAAAACTACAGGTATTTATACTAAATGATTAGATGGCTTTCGGATAATATATGTGACGCGTTAGAGGAATATGATATAATGTTATACGTAATGTCTGTTTAAATAAATATGTTATGAAGTAATTCCTGCCTTACAAAGTAAAGACAAAAGTACGTGAGGATCTAAATTCATCTCCGCAGGTGACATTACGTAAATGCCAAAGAGAAAGTTTAGTGCGTGTAATATTCAGTAACCGAATATTCCGCCTATGGGATTGTACTATACTTTTATGGTATTATAATATTTTACTCGTCACAAGGCAAATCACCTTGTGCACAGACACCAACGGTTCTGATGATAACAGAAGGGGCGAAGTGTGAGCCATGAATATTTATACATGATCATCCATTATTATGTAAAATGTGATGATTCTTTTATTATAATCTATGACATCCTCAACAAAAACTTTTTTGATAACAGAAGATTACATTCTTTAAGAAATGCTGAATTATATTAAAACGTAAGATGTAGCCGAGTGTTAAATAACTGAATATGATTGTGGTTCACAATTTATCTCAAGCTTTACGGAGAGTAGAACAACAAAAATACTCATAGGCCAAAAAAAGAACTACACCCCGTTTATTGTATGCTGGAGCAGGAACCCATCTAGTCCTCATTGTAGGAACACTGAGAAGCCATCTATCAGGGTTACGCCTAGTGGAGACATAAATTATAGACAGGCGCACTCGAATATAAACAAGGTCTGATTATCTGCTGCTGAGGTTATAAAAAACAAGAAGACCCCACTTGATTTTATTTGATTTAGCTTATTCAATGGTCAAAAACTTAAAGGGTGTGAAGACTTTAAAGACCCTGGTTTATCTCTTGAAAATCAGACTAATAATATCCTAAAAAATACAAAGAACCTTGCTTTTCGAAGAGCAGGGTAGACGATGTAAATGTAGTAAACGTAACGACAATCACTTTTCCGAAGTCTTTATGCACACAAACTCTGTATTCGGTAATGGAGATATGTGTCAAATAAAATGCACTACCAACATCGTCAATTATATTTTTTTTTGCTGTAGGTAAATTGGCTTACAGCGGACACTTTTTGCCGTTATCCGATGCCGAACATTCTGGTAGCTCTTTTATGTTAAATAATTTACGATTCTTATGCACTACTTCTCCACCAAAAACCCTTTATTATTTTCATTTCCCCCATTCACAAAAATAAGAGTAAACCATTTTTGTTATTCGTATATCACGATAAAATAGTACTTAATCCATCGGTTGATTTAAACTTATAGTCACAAATGATCTTCAAAGAGATAAACAAACCGCCATATCTCTTGATTAAAGGAATTTAAATTATGTTTAATAAGTGCACATATAACATTTTCTTGTTCGTGATGATGCTGCAACCAAACATTATACAAAACTCCATCTTGATTTGATTTGAACCCCTTTAAATCCTCCTGTGCCTTGATTACGTAAATAAGCTGTAGCAGTTTATCCAGTGGCGATGTATGCCTTCTCTGATTTTTGGTCAATGCCCATTATGCGTGGTGAAGTAATTTAATAATTAAAAGAGAGGGAAAAATTACGTCCATTCAACATATAATTATTGATCAACATTGTTATCCATAGAAACGGAAAAGGTACCGGAGCATTTTATTTCGCGTGTTGGTTTGCCTTTTGTTGGATTTAAGCTTGCTGTATGTCTTCTTGGTGAATGATTAGAAACCAGTTTCCAAAATTTTCTTCTTCTAACATGGAAGAGATAGAATATACGACATGAGGTGTAAATGAAGCGGTTTCAGGTCATAACGTCGAACAAGTGCTTTTATCGGACGCAGCATAAGGATTGCCAGGGGTTGAAATTTAAACGCTGCGTTTCTTTCTATTTTTGTACACCGACAAAAAAAACAGCTAAGGAATGACCATCATCGCAAGAGAGTATGCCAGATCTTGTTCAGAACAACGTTGGCGTAAGTTAACAGTTTTCGCCTTTATGGTAGACAGTCAATTGTCTTAACGACACCAAGTCCTTCTATGTTCGCCATTTCTGCGTATAACAATGGTTTTGCAAAAGCGGAAAATATTATTTGAAGACTGCCTGATATCCTTTTGTGACTTGTCTATTTAACTGCCAGCAAAAAAAAAAACGAATGTCTTTCATTTTCCCACATTCTCAGAAGAAACATTGTAGGAAGAACTCCACTGTCATGACCTCTTTGAAGCCAGGTTTAACAGGTAAACATGCTTGCATGGGGGGTTCACAATCCTTTCTGTTCTAATTTCGGTTTTAGGTTCTCAAAGCTAAAACATTTTCCACCGTTTATAAGGTATTTGTCCTTTACTTGGATTTACGATTGAATACTTGACCTTGAGATCAGAAAAGTTGGAACTGCAACATATCGACAACACATTATCATGATAGATACCATCACCTTTTGGTAAAGAATCCTAAAGGACAATTTGGAATTATAAGCCATTGTTATAGGATGTCCCTAGACGATGCAGAAGAAGAAGATGAATAATTATTGAGGATCATGAAAGAATTCAATGTCGATATCTCTTTTACAACGTATTTATTCACAACAAGCAGTACAATAGGTCTAACCGCCAAAGGAGACCAGGCGAATTCACCGTCAAAACATATTGGTGAGATCAAACATACAGCAAATGCAACAAAAAGTAGCGGGTTCATACGAGAGGGGATGTAGAACACGAGAGGACAAAAGATTACAATGCATACAGAATAATATTTAGTGGATATGAGTGTGATATCGAAACAAATAGAGGTATATTTTGACTTGATGATACGAGGATGATAAGAAATAGGAAAATCACGTGTTATAAAAGTAATGGCGGTACGAAGGAAAAAAAAAGATGTACGTCTACGGTAAATGTACTTCGTAATGACAGGAGAAAATGCAAAAGGAGTGTTGGATAAAAGCGTGTAATTTTGTTGAGGGTGTAACGTAGAAAAATGACAACAGCAATAAATTAGTATATAAAAAACAAAGAATGTGTTTGTTTTGTTTTCTCTTATTTGTTTGATTAACTGAATCTGAGTTGGACACGAGAGGAACTTTCAAATGTAACTTTAAAAGATTTAATAATTGAATCCGGGTAATAGCAGTTGCTGTTATATATACAAGTTATTGTGACAGGAGGTCAGCTAGCCCTTCGGTGAAAAGGACAGGGTATTTGAAATCACATTCATAAGGATTTGCGATACGGTAATTATCTTCGTGTTTTGTAGATTTATTTCCTTTTACACAATTCTCTTTTATCAATAACCAAATAATGAAAATGTCAACGTTTTGAAGCTTTCCATACACGTTCTATAATGACCACACCAAGTCTCTTTTAAAAACTCCAGCCAACGAAAATAGCCTTTAAGGCCATTTTGATTGATGTTCTTATCCTTATTTTACTAAGAAAAAAAATCTTTCCCAAAGTAAACACCGGGCTTATTTTACAGTCTACCTCCAGTTAGATGTTGTTCCATAGTCACAGCTTAATATTCGATACTTTTTTGGCTGTGCCTAGGAGATCACATGCTGTAGTGATTGTCCCTTATGCGCCTTAAGCCATGTAAAAATAAACAAATAAATATTGACCTAAAACTTTTGAAAATGTCCGCTCCTTAGCTATCATTACAAACAAATGCTACCAAAGAGTTTATTACCAATCTCTTTAAAGCTTTATCCCCAAACCGACATTGACACAGTAATCATCAAGGTCAAACGAACATTTTCAAATGTAATTGCACCTATTACAACAAATAAAAACCGCCGAAAATAGGGATTTTCTCTTCCTAAACTCAACCTATCGAGAATGAACGTTTGAAAAGGCTTTGAGAAAAATAATCTTTTGGGTAGTAATGGCAACAAAAAAAACTTGCGTCTGACTTGTTAATAGCGTATTGAGCAGAATATAAAAAGGATCACAAACTCAAAGGTCAAAGTTTGGCGACGAGATTTATGGGATAAAAATTACTTTTAAATGACTCAACTCAACAGTGAATATCCTACACGATCCGGCAGGTAGTATATAAGAGAAAGTGTTGTATATGGTATATCTCAAACGGTGTATACTGAGCCACTCAAAAATGTTTGATTATTATGCAGCTTTTAGACACAGCCACGAAAATACGTCTTAGGCTATGATTAAGCGTACTTTGGCTGTTCCTGAACAAAAGTCTTGGTGGATTTTCTGTTCAAAGTTCTATCGCAGTTGTATTCTCAGAAATTTAAAATGGCTGTTCCTGCGTCTTTTTTTGTGTCTTTTATGTTTTGTTATATTTTGTGTTTCAGGTGTGCGATGTACGGTTCCACATCAATAATGAGTTCGTTTTAAAGAAAGAAATGAGGACTTTAACTTCATACAGATAGTCATAAAAAAGATGCGTGTGCTAAAAACGCAATTAGTGGATCCTAATTGTAAACATCATATACCCATAACGCTTTTGCGTACACACATAAAAAAAGTGGAGGGGTATAAAATTGTCAACAAGCTCAGGTAACGCCCCTTCTAATTTACGTGAAACTGGTTGGGCGTACAATCTTTTGTTACCTTCTTTAAATTAAAACTCAATTCTCCAAGGGTTTTGACATCATCAAAACCCACGTTGGCTTTTGGATTCCAAGGGAACACCTTCGCACACTACATGAAGAAAATTACGTTGTTATTGGAAGTTAGATTGCCTTAAAAAATATTTTTCCCCAATTTTTGAAAAACGTCACCTGCTCTCTACAAATAGTACAACCGGCTTTTCCAATTTTTTTGTAAAATCTATCTATTTGACGAGGATAGTTTTAAGAAGGTGGTAGAGGTAGAGCGTAGATTTATCTAGAAAAAAAACATCTACTGTTATGGTAGAACCTTCATTTCGTATGACAACGTAGAATTAGATAGAAAATAAAAACGTAATCTCTAAAAGATGAACCCAAGGCATTTGACAGACAGACTCTAAAAAAAAACACCCAACGGTTAACAACTGCTACACGGACCAAGAGCAATTTTGCTATTTCCTTTTTCTCAAGAAAAGCTCGTGGGACCTTTTGAAACGACCAAAGCTGCAAACGTCATTAATAAATGATTTTAAAAACCTTGGTTCTACCATTCGTTTGGCCATTCAATTTATAAAAAGTAGGTCGAATCAAGTTTTTTTTTTCTGGGCAATCTAACTTCAAAAAAGCTGGTGGAAACATAGTAAGCTGGTCATGTTCCCTTAAAAAACAGGAAATGGATTTAAATTTTTGCAGTGTACCCTTTGAACACACAAATGGGTTTTTATCACAGAAAGACATTAAAAGTTGTTAAGCGAAACCAGATTCTCGTAAATGAGCGGTACGAGTTGAACAAATCTTATGAGCTTGTGTCTATTATTATACCACCACCACCACCCCCTCAATTTTTTTTTTGAGTGTAAAAATGCGTATTTAGTAAACTATTTTTACTATTAGATCCGCACCAATAGTGGTTTTTAGCATATAACCCCTTTTCATGAATAGCTATACGGAGGAAAAGAGCCTGTTTCCCCATCTAAATGAAATTGATAATTTATATTTGACCTTCAATCACACACCACTCAAAAAGAAAGGAGGAAAGAGTCGATTATAGACGCAGGTACAGCCACTTCTACGTTTCTGTACATATAAAAGCAAGAGAAAGTATCTACCGGCGCGTTTTTTTGGCATTTTAAAACGTAAGTGCCACAGTGCTTATGAAATATCAAAAATTGGGTCACTTAGGATCGGGTGCATTTTTGGTGGTAACAAAGAGTTGGTTTTTTAAGGGGTCCTGCTACTCCATTCGAAGTATGACATATACAGTACTTTCTATTATATACTACTTGTTGAATTGCATCAATCATTCCCATTTAAGATACGTCATTTAGAATTATTTTCTCCTGCTCATAAAACCCGTCCCCCAAGCTTTTGTTAATCTTAATTTTGTGATCCTTTGGATTTATCCTTATAAATAACCTTTTACAAAGTTAGACACGAGCTGATTTTTGTTTGCATCACTGCACAAATTATTATTTTCTGTACTGCGGTTGTGGTATTTGACAAAATATTACAATGAAAAAGTAATGAGAAAAAAGTATATTTTTATTAGAGGTAAAAATAGACTAAAAGAACTCTGCTGCGATGAAATAATTGATCCTTTTTATATTAAGCAACTTCCCCTGGTAGTTATGTTGAGTCAACCTTTCTGGTCTTGTAATAAATCTATACTCAGTTTACCGCCTTACATTAAATGAATTCTAATCGTTAGAATTGATTTCAAATAACGTCGCCCTGAATCAACCGATCTGGGACACTCTTATTGTTCTGTTTAAAATACGGAACTCCAGTAAGATATTGTGTAACGGTGGCTAGTTAAAAGATGCATAAGGTTTTTGTGTTTAATTGGCTGTGGTAGAACATGTAGTTATGTCTGATCATTTATCCATTCTGTTGATTATTTTTATCTAAGACATGGGTAAATATGTGATCCTAAAATATAGAACATCTTATCGATGTTTGTATATTTAGTTGTAGAAAATAGGCATCCAAATATTCCATGCACTACTTCTCTTATACACTTACAGTCGTATAAGTTGTGTTTATCAATATATAAGTAAATGAACCATTTATAGAAATAGCTGTTCTATTCACTCTATGGGTAGCTAATCCATTGAGAGAACTATTAATATAAAGTTTCTCTTTCTTATATTTCTTGATTTGATCGGAGAAGCTTCTCTTCCCGATCGGTGATATCGTAACTCAGTGGTATAGAATTCTATATCCAACTGTCATTCGTATATCGATTTTGAGCTAATCATGCAATCTTTTTATATAGAAATATGTACTCATAGTAGGAGTCGTTGGGTAGCAGTATACAGGTGTATGCTGTTACTCAATATTAAAGGATGTTTTTATTCCATGTTTTTATTATTTGTTCGATTTATTTGTTTATTCTCAAATAAATCATACCCAAATACGACAGCGGTGGTGAACGTGCAATCTCGATAGGTTTGGTTTAAGTAGAAAAAAAAGACCTCATTTTTGACGGTTTTGCTTCTTACAATTAGAGCTATTACAATTCCAAATGTTCTTTTGACGTTGTCGTTTAGCTGTGGTTAATATACTAGTATTACTGTAAACATCGCCTCTATAACATTTAGAAAATCATTTCAGTATCTGAAAAGCGAACTTTAGGCAATTCAAAATTGTCTGTTCTTAAAGTGTAATCTAGATGTTATGATGTTTTCTACAAGATCTCCAAAGGGTCCGTACTAGGCTCACCGATCAAGTCCGTATTTATCTTTCGTAGTATAAGAGCAATAAAAACGAGAAATTATATTTTGTAAATAGGGAGAAGGTAGGGGTTTTCCTTGTAAAGAATGTCTATCAAAAATGATGAAAAAACAACATGCTAGTGGTACTCCCATATTACAGATATCGTTATGCTTCATGTTATATAGTAAGATTGAAATTAGTATGGCTTAGTCATAATCCTCTTCAATTTGTTATTGAAGTGACAGCAATATTTTAAAACGTTGATTGAATTAAATCATTGTAATCTTGGTAGGCTTGCGCAATTGCTTTGCAATATAAAATCAGTCAATCAGATATCAGCGAACTCAAAAGGTTAGTTACAATTAGATAAAGGTTTAAAAATACTAAAACCCAATTTTTTTAATATTTGACAGTATTCAGTAAGCTGCAGATATGGATGAATTTTGTTGGAAACACAGACAATATATCACCAAATGCAGTAACAATTAGCCAACATTATTTATCACATATACCATATGTGATTGAAGAGCTTGATCCTATGCGCTCGTTCAGTTGTCGACATCTGGAGCGCATGATTGGTATAGTCAAGCAGAAGATAGGGTCATTCTCAAAACCAACGGAGAATGCATACCATATCATTCGTACTTTGTCAGAGCAATCTTTTTTGTCCAGAAAAACACCAGCTTGCTCGAAAACATCGCTTTCTGGAATCATTATAGGCAAAGCTAACTCCGAGTATCGGCGTATCACTGAATTCAGGCACCTTTGTGCCAACTTCCTTGAACAAGTTTTACTACAAGTTCAATGCGAGGAAATCCGAGTTGTTTAAATTATCACAATGACGGGAAGAGGTTGCAAGCAGTTTTGTGCATCCACGGTAAAAACAAATTCCAGCATGTTCCTCGCACGCTTACCCGTTAGTAATTTTGGTGGAACTGGTAAGAAGTACTATGTCGCTCAGCTGGAGTTCATGTTTGTAGCAAAGCCGTTACCAGCTGCGGACGTGTTGAACAATAATGTTTTTGCTTGGGCTAGAATATGTTCGAATATTGAGTCATCTGTTGACGGGAATACTGTTTTATTTTATACTACTAGTTCCAACAGCATGCCACTTGCGGCAGAAAGGGACCATATGAGAGTTCTGATCAACACCAATAATATCATCAGTCCCTTAACAACAATACCTTCACTAATAGAGGAAATAAGCACTACCTTGTTTGGCCATCTATGTATGTATAAGCAATACGCCGTTTTTGATTTAAAAATAAAACTTAAAACTCAAATATCAGACTTACTAAATGATAATAAAAAAATATTGCAAATATTACTACTTTTTGGAACACCCTTGAACACCTCAAACGCAAGTGATGAAAACAAGCTCTTATTTTAACACTCATCTGTCACCTTTTACAAAAGTGACCAAATTTACCACCTATTTAAATACCTTTTAACATCTTTATCTCAAGTGATAACAATTAACACTTATTTTAACACTTATTAGTCACCTTAACCAAAAGTGACAAAATTTAACACTTATTTTAACACCTTTTAACACCTTCAATATAAGTGGTAGAAATTAACACTTATTTTAACACTTATTTGTCACCTTTATTTAAAGTGGTGGCGAAAAACACCCGAATAAACACTCAAAGTCACTCAAAGTCACTTATTTATTAATTTCATCACTTATTTTTTCCGTGGTGTATAGTGGTCTTATTTTACGCCATCCCTCCGGGGAGATGATGTACCGACATTACACCCTCGAGATTACACCTTAGTAACAGTCAAAGTGTACATAGTTCTAGTCTATTTTAGGATACCTTTTGGCTTTTCCCAAGAGATCACATGCTGTAGTGGTTGTTCCTTAGCCACCTTAAACTCTGTAAAAATAAAAAGACTTCTTTTATCTAGAAATTAAAATGAATATTGACTTCAAACTTTTTGAAGTGTCTGCTCCTTTGCCAGCATTACCACCAAATGTCACAAAAAAAACCACTACCGATCTGTTTAAAAACTATGCCCTCGGAAACAACTTTGATTTGATTAGAGTTCGCTTTCTAGAAAGTAAATTTCGTTTTCAATGTTAAAGAGGCGGTGTTTACCGCAATACACGTGAGTTAGCCGATGCTAATCGTCAACGTCAAAAGGACAGCTACAGATGTAATTACCCATATTATATTAAAGTAAGAACCATCAAAAATGAGGTGATTCTTTTCCTAAACTCAACCCATCGAGAATGAACGTGTCTTCATAACCACCAACTCAATACAGAAAATATTCTTTTGCGCAGTAATGGAAGAAGAAAAAAATGCTCTTTTCTGACTGCGTACAAAAGATCCAACTCTTAGGGACAGCCGAAAAGGTACGTATCCTAGACTATGACTACGTGCACTTTGACTGTCCCTCAGAAATCCGATTTTTTCTTTTTGACTGTTCAGACTTTTTATTACTGTTCTATAACCAGAAACTTAAAAGTGGCTGTAGCTGCGTCTATTTTTTTTTTTTTTTTAGTATTTCAGGTCTTTGATAGACATTTTGATATAAATGATGAATTTATTTAAAGGAAGAAGTGAACTCTTTAATTTCATACAGCTAATCATTGAAAGAATATATATGCCAAACGAGCTATTGGGGATCTAATAGTAAACGATATATACTAATAACACGTTTGTATACACATATATAAAAAAAAAGGGTGGGGGTATAAATTGATAACAATCTCGAAAGATCTGTTCAACGAGTAACGCCGCGCTTATTTACGAGAAATTGGTTGCGCTTAAGGTGTAAAACTCTGTTTCTTGGACCGAGGATCTGGAGATTTGATCAGCTGGAAATGAA
This sequence comes from Mucor mucedo, assembly GCF_025094135.1. Lineage (NCBI taxonomy): Eukaryota > Fungi > Mucoromycota > Mucoromycetes > Mucorales > Mucoraceae > Mucor > Mucor mucedo. The sequence continues at coordinate 192,725 of NW_026252350.1, read as the reverse complement.
TTGAGCGTGTGACATTTCCTGCTCAGTTTTCGCACGCTTAAACTGATTTAGAACACCTCTTGTTCGGCATTGTTTTTTCCCGAATCCATATAAATAATTTTTTTTTAGGTTTTTTTTTTGTTATAATTTCTTTTTTCTTCTTAAATTAAATAAAATGGACCAATTTTTAGAATACGTTGAAAAGCATCAAAACGACTTTGTCGAAAGACTTCGCAAGGCAGTTGCTATTCCCAGGTAAATATAAATAAAGTTAAACAAGCATTGATATTCATATACTGAAATAACGCGTCTCTTTTAGTGTCAGTGGTGACCCTGCTCATCGTCCTGATGTCTTTAAAATGGCTGATTGGTTGATTGCTGAGCTCAAGTCTCTTGATGCTTCTGTCGAAACTCGTGATCTTGGTAAGCAAAACTGGCACGGAACTGAGTTAGATTTGCCTCCTATTGTTCTTGCTACTATTGGTACTGACCCCAAGAAGAAGACCATTCTTGTCTATGGTCATTATGATGTTCAACCTGTAAATAGTTAATATATTTATCAATTAATTGAAGGTATCTAACAAATTACGTAGGCTCTCCTCGAAGATGGTTGGAACACTGATCCTTTCACTTTGGTTGAGGATGAAAATAACCGTTTAATTGGCCGTGGTTCTACCGATGATAAGGGACCTGTTCTTGGTTGGATCAATGTTGTTGAAGCTCACAAGGCCCTTGGCCTTGAATTGCCTGTTAATCTCAAATTCTGCCTCGAAGGTATGGAAGAATCCGGTTCCGAAGGTTTGGATGACCTTATCTTTGCTGAAGCCGACAAATACTTTAAGGATGTTGATGCTGTCTGTATCTCTGATAACTACTGGCTCGGTACCTCTAAGCCTTGTTTGACCTACGGTCTTCGTGGTGTCTCTTATTTCCATATGAAGGTTAAGGGTCCCGTAAGTATAGTCATTTTCACCTACACACGTATGTATCTATTGAACAAACAAATTCTATAGGCTGCTGATCTCCACTCTGGTGTCTTTGGTGGTACTATCCATGAGCCTATGACTGATCTTTTCAGTGTCATGAGCAAGCTCGTTGATGTCAATGGCCAAATCCTTGTTCCTGGTATCTACGAAAGAGTTCGTGCTATTTCTGGTAATTCTATCTTATTATTTCTCACACGCTATCTATATATTTTAACGCGTAACTATTAGATGAGGAAGAAAAGACTTATGATAACTTGGCTTTTAACATGGAGGAACTTCACTCTGCTGTTGGCAACAAAATCAATATCCATGATAGCATCCGTAAAACTCTTCAATGTCGTTGGAGAAACCCTTCTTTATCTATCCATGGTGTTGAAGGTGGATTCTACAGTCCTGGTGATAAAACCGTCATTCCTTCTTGTGTGACCGGTAAGTTCTCCATCCGTACTGTTCCTGATATGGACCCCAAGGAGGTTTCTGCTTTGGTTGTAAAGTTTTGTGAGGAAGAATTCGCCAAGCTTGGTTCCAAAAACAAGTTGGATGTTCACTGTACTCACGATGGTAACTACTGGTTGTCTAGTCCTGATCATCCCAACTATGGTAAGTATTTCTTTAAAAGGGAATACGAAAAATTCTTAACAATCTATTAATTTAGTTGCCGCCGCAAAGGCAGTCGAGACTGTATACAAGATTAAGCCTGACTTGACTCGTGAAGGTGGTTCTATTCCTGTAACCTTGTCTTTCCAAGATGCCTTAAAGAAGAATGTCTTATTATTACCAATGGGTCGTGGTGATGATGTAAGTTTTTGAAAAAAAAAAAAAAAAAAAAAAAAAATCACGTAATTTTTTTAAAACCCATTAATTTTTTATTTATTTTTTACAATAGGGTGCTCATTCTATCAATGAGAAATTGGATCGCTCTAACTATATCAACGGTACTCAATTATTAGGTGCTTACTTATATGAAGTTTCTCAAATCACTTTATAAGCTGTGAACGCGAACAGTTAAATATTAGTAACAAAATAATAAAAAAAGATTCTATGCAAAAGGTCGATTTTTGCATAAAATAATGTTTTATGTGTGTGTGTGTGTGTGAATTTTTTCTATTTATTTTATTTACTCTTTTTTCCCTTTGTTTCTCTTGTTTTTATTTTCTTTTTAAAAAAACACATAGAAAAAACATGTCTAGCAGTAGTAGTAGTACCAACGTTGTAGGAGTTCACTACAAAGTTGGTCGAAAGTTGGGAGAAGGAAGCTTTGGCATCATTTATGAAGGTTATTTGCAGAGATGAAATTTCAAATTATAAACATTGTTAACCAACTCTTTTATTTTTTTCTTCTACAGGGACCAATCTATTAAATAATCTCCAGGTAGCCATCAAATTTGAACCTAGAAAATCAGATGCACCGCAATTAAGAGACGAATACAGAACATATAAAATCTTATCTGGAACTGGTAAGTTATTTACCCCTTTCCCCTTTGAATCCCCCAGCACCCCTTCAACTCCTTTAATTTCATTTTTCTTTAGCTGGAATACCCTCTGCTTATTATTTTGGTCAAGAAGGGCTTCACAATATTCTTGTGATTGATCTTTTAGGACCCAGTTTAGAGGATCTATTTGACAGCTGTTCTAGAAAGTTTAGTGTCAAAACAGTAGCCACACTTGCACGTAATATGGTGAGTGTATTATCTTTGTTATTAGGTTTTACTTACATATTATTAGATCACTAGAATTCAAAACGTACACGAAAATAATTTGATTTACCGTGATATTAAACCCGACAATTTCTTGATTGGTAGACAAGGTACAGCCGACGCCAACACAGTGTATTTGATTGATTTTGGTATGGCTAAACAGTATCGAGATCCAAAAAGTAAACAACATATCCCATACCGTGAAAAAAAGAGCCTTTCAGGTACAGCGAGATATATGAGTATCAATACACATTTAGGAAGAGAACAATCTAGAAGAGATGACTTAGAATCATTGGGTCATGTATTCATGTATTTTTTGAGAGGATCATTACCTTGGCAAGGATTAAAAGCAGCAACCAATAAACAGAAGTACGAAAAAATTGGAGAGAAAAAACAGACAACCACAATTAAGGATTTATGTATGGGATTTCCAGACGAATTCGGTATCTACCTTCAGTATGTTCGAAAATTAGGATTCGAAGAAACTCCAGATTATGATTTTTTAAGAGATTTGTTTACAAAAGTGCTCATCAATCATGGTGACAGTGATGATAGTTTATATGATTGGTCATTGTTGAACAACGGAAAAGGGCTGACAAAAGTGGCAACGCGTACAAATAATAACACTGCTCTTGGTACCCGCGCTATTACAACTGAACCTTACACGCAGCAGAATTACTCCCGTACACAGCCTCCTCTCATGAATTTAAATCCAACTCCTATCGCGGCCGATTATGACGATTCTTCACGGAAAAAGGGGTTCTGGAATCAGTTTATTTCTTTTGTTACATGTGGTTTACTATCATGTTTTTAATCTCGTGTGACCTTACCTGTCAGAAATTATTATATTTTCTGTTTTATCTATTTTATAAACATTTTTCATTTGCTATAACTTTTAATATCACGCTTATTGGTCCCATTTTTTAAAGATGCGAGGGACAGATTACACTATTCTCGCTTAAATTTAGACAACGAAAGATTATTTTCGGTCAGACTTAACCATGTTTTCAAACAAGTTACAATAGTTTTCAGATAGCAGTAAGAAAAATTCAGACGGAATACAAATAGCTTTCAGACAAAATATTTTAGACATCAATTCCAACAATTTTCGGATTGTTTATTCTGGCCAAGGTGGTCGTTGTAAGAATACTTGCATAATTGATTTGAATATTGAAGAAGCATACGTATTTGTTTCAATGCAGTGTTTTATAGTTGACCAGTACTGTCATCAGTCGGAGAGTATAAATAGAAACACAAACGACATAACAAACATGGGAGAAGGAATTCCCCAAATAATTAGAGCAGCAGACAGCTGTTATTGTTTTATTATCTGTGTATTCTTTATTACATGTCCTGAACTGTTTATTGGCTCTTATTACTTCATGTATGATCTTTATAGCCACAGTCTTAGAAGCAAATAGAATATTGAAAACTTTACTTACGAAAAGCAAGTGAATTTAACACTTTCGATCGTCCGCCAACGTCATCGGTTATATCTATGGTACATACACTGTAGATAACTCAAACTTTATTTCACAATGAGCTTAAGTTTGGCTAATCTTTATAGTACACATATGAATAAAAATATTGTTGTTAAATTTGCTTGATAAATGTAAGAACCGATAAGCTACCTTAAATCCGTACCTCTTTTTTTTTTATCAAAATTTGTTTGGAACGGAGATGAAATGTAAATTAGGGTAACAAATGGGGTGATGCGTGAGCCACGAATATTTATGCATGGCCATCCATTACTATGTAATGTGATGATCCCTTTATTATAATCTATGACATCCTCAGCAAAATTGTAATTTGTATGTTCAAGTCAAAAATAAAAGAAATTTTAAAAAGGGCTTAGGATGAGAAATTCAAAAACAAGAATAATAACACCGTAATACTTAGCGTAACAAACATACCTTAACGATAATAATAACTGGCATATTAGCTTCAACCAAGTTCAAAGATTGCGACAAAGTTGGTCATAGTACGAAATGAAGTAGACAATGCGAGTATTATCAGCCAACCGCAACTCAGCGTAATTTATATAGAAGTTGTACATCTAATATGTACCTTTTGATAATTCACCCAAAACTATTGTCTGGTTGGCACAAATGAAGCAAAAGACCACGGAAAAGGATATGAACGAACTTTAATTTCTGAAGAAAAACGCAAGACAAAGTCGTGCTAATGGTAAGAGTTCCAGCCTGTTCTAGCTGTCACCAAGGGGGACATAATAACACAATATTAAGACAGTGCACTAATTATAGGCCAACAAAGGCCGAGGATATCCAAGCCTTGTTAGGAAATAATGGTATCTCTGTTATAAGAAAGATAACACTTGAAACAATCGTAAGACCGGAATACAGGACTGTATTTATGGATAAAGTTCAAAAAGTGTCTGAGCATGTTCTCAATATAATGATATACTAACAGTTGTGGTTTTTCAAGCAGATGTCTTTACTGCAGACTTGGTGCTTATTAAAAGTTGCGGCAATAAGATTAACGATGTTGTAAACTTTGACTACTATGAACAAGACTACAATATCACCCTGCTGGGTGAAGCCACTACTAAAGAAGTAGACCAAATGACCTTATGCTGCATCTTATGGTTATGGTGAAGAATCCCATCAAGTAAGAAGCTGTTGGACGTGAGAATATTGCACGTATATTGGGTTGATTAGGTACCAAAGAAAAGAACAACAAAGGATGGAAGACAGTGGAATGAACAACACTTTGCTTGACATACCTAAAGCAAAGATTGCTTTTATCTCACGGTATCTGCAATTCGCAGTATATAGATTATTAAATATCTATGCGATTTCAAATTTTAACAACCCATCTACTGCTGTTAGACGTTCCCATTTATAAAAGGGAGCAAAAAGAGATAGTGGAGAAATGGTATCTAATAAGACTGGAGATTATTGAGAAAAAAAGAAGCCTTTTCTTACGATAAAGAAAAAAAGTTAGCCCTTATCTCGTTTGGCAGCGGGATGTTTGGTAAAGACCATATAAAAATAAATCCACTTCGAGCTGGTGTGACTGATGTGTTCTACTGCCATCTCAAAAGAAGACAAAGAACGGAGATTTATTACTTGTCTGGATCGATGAATTCCGCACTTTAAAGGTCATTTACAGAAACATTAACACATACTGATTAACTAACATTGATTTAATATAGGTCCATAATTCGTGTAAATAAATGCACTCCACTAGAGCTTGTTGACCTGAGTTTTACCCTCACTTGCCAACGTTGTGGAATATTATGGCAGAGAGACACCAATGTTTCCAGAAACATTATTATCAAAATTCGAAAGATAAACTCCATGGAAATAAACTACCAGCTGTATTTAAACGGATTTCAATCTATACATGCCACTGTCTTTTTATATCGCCATATCAAACATGGTTTCTCTTTTAGAGATTTAGAATTTTAAAGGTGAGGTAATTTCATAATTTGCGTATTGTGTGATATTATTTTTTGTGGCTCAAAGTAAAAACTTTTTGCTTTTTATACTGTTTCAGATACCCAAATATTTTATAGACATGTTAAATATAAACCATTTTATTTACGCACTCGTATTAAGCGGCGACATTGCTTTATCACTGCTCATCAATTAGTGTATTTCAAAATTTGCTTTTCTATACTTTTCTATCATTGACATTATCCCAGTTTTCTGTAGATATGCCAGAATCCCGTAAAAAAAAAAACGTAATTGTTTCAGCCCATCACATACTATATTATTGATCAAATGAGGTTACGTCTTGGAAGCACGTAGAATCAAAAGAAGGTGAGAGCGATAGATCCGCGGGAGGGTGGTTCCCATACTACGACTACAAGGCTTAATCATCTAAAAATGTCTACATCTTGTGCGCAGGCTCTCAGGATTTGGTACTTACTTTGTTTTGATAGATAATGCACTATTTTACATGAGTGATAACATTACGAAAATAATTTTAGCTCATTATAATCTGATATATTTTTGTTTAGAATGAATCCGTGCATTGAAGTAATAAATAATGTGGTACAATAAGAATGATGTCGGCTCATTGTAAGGTTCTAGCAAAAATATATGCAGTCTAGCAGATATATGGAGCATTTGTAATATTTGATTTTAAACGTTTTGGTGTATCTTGCTTCAGGAACTAAAGGACACAAATGATAGATTAAAAGTTACAATTAAAACTGATGTCGTATCACGTTACCTGTCAGAAAATTGCGCCAAGCGTTTATTTTTATTGAGGCAACATGAAATTTTCCTGTTTCATTTTACATATATAAATGTTTCTCCCCTTCCTTCCTTTTTTTAGCCTTTCTTTTCACTCTATTTTTCTATTAGAATGATACGATCAAAATGGGTTGTAAACAGTCTAAGGTTTATATGGATCTTGTTTATACTAAACTGTGAATTTTATGTGTATTGGACCTCTGCCAAGTTGTGCGCGTCGGGTTTTGTAATATAAATGAATATATTACAGTGTATAGTTTGTAGACTAACCGATTCATCTAATTTATCAGAAAAAAGGGCACATTATGCTGGTTGGAGATCCTCAAATGACCGACAACAAATCTTACAAGATAAATGCACTTTTTATGATGGCATCTAAATTTTACAGCGACCTTTATATGAAACGGAATTACAAATATTTGACAAGGTTTATTTCCCCTAGTAATGTTATTATTACTGGAGATTTGATGGATAATGGTAGAGAGTGGAAAGATGATGAATTGTAAGCGAAAAAAAAAAGTTTCCGAGAGAATAATTCGTTATTCTAACATATATTTAAAGTTATAAACAAGAGGTCAACAGGTTCCATCGAATATTTAATACGGAACATACGAAATATTATATGGCCGGTAATCATGATATTGGATTTGGCAATGGAGTAAATTTAAATGTACGTCAAAGATTCGAGTCCTATTTTGGAAATACATCGTACGTAATGGAAACCGACTTGGGTTATTCCTTTATCATGATCGATACTGTGTCACTTAGTTCTGAAGACCCAGATATCCGGGATTCTGCAATCGCCATTTTAGAAAGCGACTTACCCGGTACGAAGAGAATCTTGATGACACATGTACCACTCTACAGAGACAGCACAGTTTCTTGCGGCCCCAATCGACAAAAGAAAAACACGATAATCAAAAACGAATATGGATACCAATACCAAAATTTAGTGAGTTGGGAACTATCAAATTACATATTGGAAAAAGTGAAACCCGTAGCAATTTTCTCAGGCGATGATCATGACTATTGCAAAGTGACTCATCCACCTAATATCACTGAAATTACTATACCAACATTCAGTATGGCACAAGGTGTGAAGCGTCCTGGTGTGGTCCTCCTGGATTTATCAAGTAGAGATACTTTGTCATCTGAATTATGTTGGTTACCCGACCAGGTGTTCATGTTCCTGGGTTATGGTTACCTATTAGCGTTCACCATAGTTATATTATTACTCCATCATTCTTTGCAATGGAGAAAGAAAAAGCATTTTTATTTGTCCAAGGAGGAAATGGGGTTAACAACAATGGTTACATCTACAAGAACCTCGTTCTTCAATTTAGTCAAGGACATAGTAGTTGTATGTCTACCTACGTATATCATTTGTATTCTATTACTTTAGCAATAATGTGGTTTTTATTGTTATTATTAAAAAGAGAGGAGGTATAATATCCCTATTAAATGGCAGAATCAATATTGGTTATTTGAAGTGGTGTCGTTTGTATTGTGGTTTTGAAGTAAGGCATTTGGATTTAAAGTCATTACGGGGTTATGTAAAATGGAACTTGGGGTTGAAGGTACAGATAAATGATGGTGATATAACTGCTTATCATCTGTATAAAATAATGGTACAACATTTGAGTCTACAAAAGACGAATCCCCATTCAAAGCTGCTGCTGCAGTTCGATACTTTTGTCTTGTGCCACGGCCTAAATGATGGTCATTTTGAAGGGCATAAATCTGCATTTCTCTTGCATATCTTTCTTTGTCGATTTGAGCTTTTGATTTCCATGGTAAACGAGCTTCATCTGACATACTATTCCATCTGTCTGCACATAATTTACTAATTTGACCTACGTTGGATCCAGGAAAGCTTCTCATAGTTTCAGGTCGTACTTCTGTTAGATACCACATGTAGGCGGAAAGTGGATGTTTTGGTATTGCCGAATTCTTATCTCGTTTGACCTTTTTACGTTTATTGGGTAGTTCGCTACTCTCTTTTTCTAAATTGCGTTTGGTAAAGTGTCCAGCCTTTACCAGTTCGGCTCTAGACCGACGAATATACATTGAATTTGGATGAAGTGCTCGTTGTTCTTCCTTTAATTTGTTTGCTTGTGCTATATAATGTTCCTTTTGTTCCTATTATATTTTGCATGTTAAAGATAGCAGTAAATAATAATTTTTTTTTTCAGCTGTACCTTGGCCATCTTCTTCCAGCGGCTCCCTACTTCTTTGCTGATCTCAGCTACTTTCATGGTAGGATCTTGATCCTTTAAAATCTTTCTCATTTCCTTGTTAAATAAGAGGTATGCATTGGGAGGTCGGGTTACTCGGATCGGTGTTGCTCCTATTCTATCACTAGTAGTTACTTGTTCTAGAGGTGTAGATACAGCTGTAGGGGAAGTAGGTAATTCTTTTGCTAACGTGGGCTGATGTAATTGAGGAGGTGCCATTCTAATTAATGGAAAAGGCGTATAAGCCAAATTGAACGCTGAATTAGGATCTTGTAAATGCTCAGCCAGTTGGTGCTGTTGTTGCTGGTGCTGTTGTTCGTTACTGTTCAATAACTGGGCTTGGGTCATTGCCGCATATTGTTGTAGATTATACTGTATGTTATCTGTTAAATTGTCTATGTATTTTTTTTTTTTTTTTACTGTGTGAGTTAGTTTATTTCCTTATATGAATATTACACTAACTCATTAATTTAGCATAAGAAGGAGGAGGGGGCGATAATCATACACTGGGTGCTCAAATCATGTACACAATATTTTTTTTTTCTGTATTGTGACTTGTGAACAATCTTTTTTAAAACCCCATTGTAAAACTATGGTGATCACGGTTCCGTAATTTTGATATCTGGACTTGTGAATAAAAAAGATGAAGTATGATTGTTATATCTTTTTCTATTTGAAACCAGCGAAGAGTAGATATAGAACTGATTCTGCAATAAGCACTTGGGCTTGTATCAACTCCAGAGTAAGACAAATCCAATTTGTTTCAAGGAGATGAGAATTCGATTTGAGATGAGACGGATAAAAATAATACTTACACATCTTCCCTGCAATGACCTATATTCACACACTTGCGAATAGGAGAACCATTATCTGAGGATTACATACTGGAAGAATCCTCTTAGTTTGTATGGTGTATCCTATAAAGTAAGTAAGCTTAACACAGCATAGTTATAAGATTTAAATGTTGATTTCGCCTTTAAATAAAGAAAAAAACTTGTAAACCTGTCACTTAAAGCAATATGCTTCTGTAATCACTGACACTTTGCAAATAATTCTTGAGTAGGGAACCAAATTGTCTTTATATGACGTAATCAATTATTCAGATTACTTGTCTTTGGAGACGACATACTTATTTAGAGACTTACCTTTCCTTATTTAAGGTATACAAACACATTTAAACAGACATATCTAAGATAAAATGTGGTCCCAATCGTTTGTTATACTACATAACAGAAAATTGCTTAGTACATGAAACTGCATACACCATGTCATATTTGGTTTGAAGCCGTTTTCTGCAACAAGGCTGAGAATAAATTGAGTTTATTGACTGAGTTCGCTTAACGCGACATCAATTCAGGTACACTTTTCGTTTATCAAGAAGTACTATTGTAATCACACTACATACAGTTTACGAAATTTAATAAAAAGAACAGCACTTCAACTTTCAATAGCTCTTCCATTTTAAGTGCCAATGTCATTTAAGATGGTCTATGTAACTGGTGTCGCACAAAAGCCACGTGGAATAGATACCATTAGGAGAACTTCAAAAAAGAATTCGTATCTGAATATTGTTTTATGGTGTCATGTAAATGTATGCTTACATCAATAATTCATTGACCAAAGTCTTTAAAACGAAATTTACATGAGCGGCCCATTTGAGCCGATCAACTTAATGAAAAAACCGATAATCTTCAGTGTCAATGGCAATAATGCATGGAATAATCTATAAATCTGCAAATATAGAGAGAATATACAAAAAAAAAAAAAAAAAACCGTTTCGATTTGATGTACTAAAATTCATATCAGTAGTCGGCCCATTTGGAAAATAGGACCTGATAATTTATACAACAAAACCAACAACAAAATAGCCGTCCAATACTTAAATAATGTTCTATCCCTGTTACCTGTTCTGTTTTAATGGTATATTCTGTGTATGTAACAATTTTTTTTTAAAATGGTATTATTCATTGAAAAGACCAGTCAGTGTAGTGACAAGGATTTATGCAGACTGAATTTAACTTTCAAAACTTGGTAACACAACAAGAGACAGACAGCAAGATACCCAATCAAATCGAAGTTTTTTTTTATTAGAATGCAATCAAAGACTTATTTGAGCAAACGAGCATGTGAGCAATAAACAGCCCCTTTTGCCGCCCCCTTTTTTATTATTATCTCTTACGAAAATGATATCTCTACCGAATGAATTATTGATGCAAATTATCCAGTCAACAGACGACCAGAATTTATCAGAATATTTGTTTGTATGTAAATACACGTTTCAACTAGTTCGACAACGAGTATATAGGAAGGTGATTTTTCCAGACAGCCACGATATCTCTGAACACCAAGTCATCTCATTCATAACATTGTATGGAAATTCAATAGAAACCATTAAACTACCTCAAGCTCATCACTTTTCTGACATGCTGTATCAGCACATTCTCACTCGCTGCCCCCGACTCAATTTTTTACAGTCAAGTATATACCCAAACCAATTGAGAAAGTTAAACAGCTTCATGCGACCTTCTACCTGTTTCATGGCGACCGAAATACCCATTCATTTAATTTCGCATGACGATCTAGATATATTTCATTCGAATGTGCAAACTACCACTTATTTTCCGTGTTGTGCCTCGTTCTTTATATTTCCAAGCGAGCTTGTACCAGAAAAGAATTCGCCATTAACTCAGATATCACATTATTTCCATCATCCCGGTGCATTAAGTAACGCGATTCTTCCAACTTTTGGCTCCGACTTAATCGCACTTACACTTAATCCATACGATGTCTTAACTGCGTCTGTAGCAAGATTGATTGTGTCTAAATGTCCTAGATTAAGGTATCTGGTTGTACCTGCTGTCAAAGCCGAGGGATTGTGGATGTTATTGAGGTGGTGTCATACTTTGGCAGCCATCATTGTTGGAGACGATGAACAAGAGGAAGAGGAAGATGACAATCCCAGACGATCATTTACAGAAATAGAAAATCAAAGATCGGTAGAAACTATACAAAATCATAAAAGAGTCTGGTGTGTTCATTCTTCCTGTTTGAATACAACTGAGAAAAGAACATTGTGGCATATTGGGATTATACCACGATTATAAAATTTACTCCCCTTCAACCCCTCGTACACCAACCCCTACAACATACATATCTCCCATCCACCCCTTTTCTGCATTCCATCTGCTTTTTTTTTTCTTCTTCTTTTTCTCCCACAAAAATAATATAAAAGAGGACTATTTCTTATATGATTTTTCTCTGAAACACTTTACATTTTATTTGAAAATAGCCATTGGAATGTTGTTGACAAGAATGGTGTCCCTGAGTCGATGGACTCGTGTATTGCTAATCACAATGAATGTTTATAAACCATGGTAACCCATAGATCTTTGCTGGCTTACCCAATGTTGATAGATAAAAATATCTGTATGGAGACCCTACATCCAGAGATATAGTCCAGCAAGACTAGGTATCAATTGAACATAAAGATGATTTATGTTGTGGCAGCTTTTTTATGTAGCCTCTAGTGCCATGTATAAGTGTATCTGTATCTATTCTGGCCTCGCGATAATGTAAATATATTTTTTATTGCGCAGTATTGCACGGCATTTGTAGCCGTGCCATTTCAAATTGAAAAGGAGTAAAGCAAATATTATTATATATTGTGCCGTTGAGCCAAAGAATATTTTTATTTTGTTTGTTATTTTCCCATTATACTTCTTATTAGATCAATCAAGGTACAACAAGTCATTACTATGTTAGCCTCCAGTAGATTACAGTTTTCTTTTTCTACTTGATTTAGCATATCGAGATCAATAGATAACATCCCAAGTTCCTTATTTACAAAACTCATCGTATGGCTATCAAACTCTGCTACCAGTTTCCATCTTCTGCAGGTTTTATGTGTGTGGCTATCATGATCGTCATCATCGTCATCACTGTCACTATCAATAAATCCATCATCTTTTGCGGCATGAAATCTTCCTCTATTTTTTTGATGAAATAGTTTTGTCTCTTGTCGAGTCAATTTAATTTCACATGTAAAATCATGCGATAGCAAACTTGGTCTCCTCCACCGCATTAACGAGCCGTGAAACCAGATTTCATATTCGAATAGAATATTAGATTGCGACTTCTTAATCAGTTTATGGCAGTGGATGTTATTGGTGGCTGGTATATTTCTGATATTGTCTATATAAGGTTGAGTGATATCTTCTATCAAACTGTTTTCATAATCCGCTGCTTCAATCACAATATCATTTTTTAATGCATTGCGGCGCGCTTCCGCTACCTTAATTCCCTGACCGTCATTTCTGTTACTGTAAAGCATACTTTGAAGGCCGCCCCAAATATAAGAATGGGGCTGGATTTTTCTGTACACCATGACATCTTCATCGTCTTCGTCAGGATGATCAATATGAAGGAAAATCTCATGCTGATCCGGCGTAAGCGTGGATGATTTTCTAAAGCTGTACGTAATTACGTTGCTATTTGGATTGGTGCTCAATTTTTTGTGTGGCGCTGTTGTTGTTATATTGCGGATTTTCGGGCCACGTCTTTTGTTTTGCTGTAAGAAGAAAGATGATACAATGTTGCTATCGTTAGATAGTAAAGCAGCGGCAGCGGCTGCAATATCCGTGCTTTTCTTCATGGTCTCAACACCTATTACACTATTTTTTGGAGAAGAAGGGGTTTCATTATCTATTGTAAGGACGTCTTCGTGATGATGTCTAAAATGGGTTTGTGTTGTAGGGATTGGTTGACTAAGAATAAATGATGTAATGTTCCGGTAATCAACTTTGGTGTTGTATTTTCTTTCTTGTCTTTTAATACATGATTTTGGTGAAGGTGGTGGTGATTCCATAGGTGTATTTGGGGAGTAATAGTTCCCTGACGAATTTGTAGTTGTAACAGGTGATATAGTAGTAGACGGAGGAGGTGTTGAAAAGCAAGTGATAGCAGTCGGTCCTCTCCTTTGAAAGTAACGACTTGCGTAAGAATCTACTGTCATTTTACTGCTACGACTGTTATGGCGACTAGCAGTTATTACAACAGGTGGATCCTCATCATATGCATTTGGCTTCTCATAAATTATATTATCAACAGTATCGGGTTTTTGAAGGGTGGAAAATTCTGCAATTGTAATCATGATAAATTGAAAAAAAAAAAAGGGGGAAATGAAGAAAAAGTGTAGTAGGCTTAAATAGGCGCCGGATGTATTCCATGTAAACAAATAATAATTTCAAGTTCCACTTAAAACGGCGTTTGCGGTTATGAATAACAGCTCAACTCGATTTCCGTAACAAGGGAAAAAAAACCTACATGAACAAGTAGTTTGTGGGGTTCGATAAAATAGACTTTTGTAATGCCTGATTTTGTTAAGCTTTATTAAATGAAAGACTATCAAATATTATAAAATCCTGGGGCGTAACTGATAAAGAGTTACTTGGAATTTTAGATCTGAAAGTAATGTTGTATCATCAATGGAATAGTCACGAAATCTGAAAGCTTGGGTCAGACGGGAATATCCATGACTCTGAGCCGACATGGTTACACGATGTAATTAAATAAAGAAGGATTAGTTACACCTGTCAGTCCATAAATATTCTATCATCATCAGCCAGGTTCCAAATTATGCAAAAGCACTATTTTAAGCTAGCGTAGCCTACCTCAAAATATTTTATACTTAAGCATAATTAGAGGTTGTATGCTAAAAACCATTCTAGCCTATTCACTTCATTATAATCATCATCCTTTTGTTTCTTTTCGTGACACACATATCAGCGACATGATGGATTTCACAATACATGTACATTTAAGAGTCATTATTTCGCATTAAACTGTTCATCATCATGGATATATCGTTCGCCCTATGGCAGACTTACGCAAGGGCTCTAATTATAAGGTTTCAAATTTATGCTCAAATTTATCCTTTTTGAAAGCATTGTTACTTTTTTCCCCCTACAATACCATCTTATCCGTACTTCCATGTCGTATATATGGGCCCAGCTCTCAGACGGTACATTTGTTACATTCATCTACCTTCTACAACATCAAATGAGCCTATATATTTGATTTGTATGTAATTATATACAATCCCTACTATAAAGCCATAACACTTAGTATAATCGAGAAGATGTCAATTACTCTACCATGGCGTAAGTATTCAAACGCGAAGGACATAAATGTTCTAGTCACTGAAATTTATTCCGTTATTTTCAGGGCAAGTTGTACATCAATGAAAAGTATTCGGCGTAACTTTTAATCTGTAGATGCACTAATGTCACATGATTACACACAAACTTGATGATTTTAGATCTCTTTAATTGTCCTAGCGTTCTCGGGAAGAGTTTAGTGAAATCTGTTTGAATATTCAATAAAGGTAATCTAGGTACATCATAGGCTCATTCACGTTATAGTTGCATAAAACAAATATCCGTCTAATTTCTAAATCCACAAATTGTTAGTGATCTTTCGGTGTATCTAACTCTAAACTACCATGTTGAAAAATTGGGCAGTATGGGTACGTTCTTACCAAAAAAAAATTAAGCAAAATCGATTTATTTTATTTGTAGTTTATTTAATGAGATCGGTGAGACAATTCAGCCAAAATTTTATCAGCACCTTTTTCACAAAGGTCGTTAGCAACATCGGATCCTAATTTTTCAGCTAATTTCTCTCTCTTTTCTCTGGTATCAGCGTCCTTAAGACTAATTTTATCTTTGTATTCAACAACATTTTGACCATCAAGACTGGAGACCAAACCATGCATCCAAAGAGTATTGGCTTCTTTGTCTAATTTTGTATTTACACCTATAGGTACACTACATCCACCTTCAAGTCTACGCATGAGAGCACGCTCACTCAAACAAGTGATACGGGTATCATCATGATTTAAGGACTCCAATAATTCTTTAACTTCTTCATCGTTTTGGCGACATTCTACACCCAGTGCACCTTGAGACACAGCATGAAGAGAATCTGATGCAGTCAAAACTTGTGAAATGCGATGGCCTTGGTCGATACGAACAAGCCCAGCAACAGCCAATACAATACCATCGTAAGAGCTATCCTCAATATCCAATTTAGCTAATCGTGTATTTCTAAAATAAACAGTCAGTACTTTGTCAGTCAACTCTTGTTTGTACTCACAAATTGCCTCTCTAAATTGACAATTATTAGTAAGAGTTTACAAATAATGGGTGGGGGGATGATGTGTATGTGTAGGTGAATGTATGGGGGGTAAGACTTACCACATCAATAAAAGTTAAATGAGGATAATTTCTTTTTAATTGTGCGACTCTTCGTAAAGAGCTTGTACCAATAACAGCACCCTTGGGTAACGTAGCAAGGGTCAAACCTCTATTCTTTTCGCTTAAAACGAGGGCATCGTTTGGGTCTTCACGTTTCATGATCGCACCTAATAACATACCCTCTGGTAATACTGTGGGTAAATCCTTGAGACTATGTACGACAAAGTCAACAGTTTTATTTTCCAAAGCAGTTTCTAATTCCTTTGTAAATAGGGCCTTCTCACCAATCTTACTAAGAGCTTGATTCAAGATAATGTCACCCGTTGTGGACATGGTCTCAATTTTGAACTCGAATTGAGGATAGATAGCCTGAAGAGTGTCACGAACAATGTAAGTTTGCACTAGGGCTAACTGTGATTTACGGGACCCAATAACGTATGTCTTCTTTCCTGCTGAAGTAGTGACCATTAGATTTGCCTCAGCGTGTAAATATGTTTAATGTAAGAGTATTGTACAAGTAAGCAAAGGAGGAGGGTAAGAGGTTTTGGCTCGTGTCATTTAAGTTACCTGGGGGCAAGTCACACGGTAAAATTAGTTTCCGACCTTTTCAGACCCATTGGCTAATTGACTTTTCATGTATTGGAACAAGGCATTTGTATGGCCACTTACTCTTACCGCGCCTAACCCTTCGCTACCACCCAAAAGCTGGTCCTCTCACAATCTGGTGTCCCAGATGCGACTTCAACAGTTATGGAATCAATTTCAGCCTAACTCTTTCTGAAGGGACTATTAGCAGCAATGTACAACAACTCACAACTTCTCAATCCGGAATATCAAACAGTTCTGGCGATGCCGTATGCTCCCACAGGCACGCACTGTTTAGTATCGAGTTTTCTCTAGGTGTTTTCCCACAAAACAATTGATGTTTAAACATTTTGGTAACGTTTCCTCTCCGCAATGCTCCTTATGTGGTACGGCTGATGACTCAACTATTCATTTCTTTGTGAAGTGTCCAATGAAGCGACAGACTTGGCACAGAGTACCCTCCCACTACTACCCGTATCTTGACTTTACAACAACAATGTTGTATGAGTCACTATGCTCCCTAAAACATCCGCTGTCTATGCAAAACAATGAGTGGTATCTCGCTATAGTCTCTACTACTCTTTGGCAAATATAGAACCTGTACTGGCTTCATAGCACAGATAATGCACGGCCTTATCCTGTCACCAATGTGCCCAAATTTGCGTCAATAAATCAATAAGATTATTAATTATATTGTCTATGTTACATACGAACATCCGTTTCATAAAGTCCCACCACTCCGCGATGTGTGACAAAAAAATTTGAATTGAAACAAACCCTTATTTACAAAAAAAAAAAAAATGTATTGGAACAAACACTAACAACACAGCGTGGCTGAATATCCCTGCTTTTTGTATAGTAATGACAGCATTTTGCAACAAATGTACTCACTAGATGGTTTCGATGAGCTCCTCTGGTGAAATTAGGCCAAAAAGATAAATTCAAAATTTAATTTTTGGTATCAGAGGGGTTCTCATAAACTTAAATTGATTACACACAATGGTTGCGCAATTCGATTTGTCACACCCTGTTATGGATTATATGTATAAATATATTTATTTATTAGGAAGGTTCAATTATAGTGATCGAATGTCTGTCTAATTAGTATTACAATGAGTTCTTAATAATTTCAAAAGCTTGCTTATAAACATTTAGCATTGCTTTGCATTTTTCTCTTTCTGTAGAAATTGTATCATCCTCTTGTAACAAGTCATCAAAATTTTCTTCCTTATAAAGCGCAGCTACAAGTCTGTTTTGTACCGATTCTCGTGAGTAGTTAACCAATAAGTGCATTACAGATTTGGGTACTAAATCTTGGATGTTCTTTCGAACAATATTGAAATAACTAGTGATTAAAGTACCTAGTAAGAAAAAAAAATAGCATATAAGTTGGAGTTTTTTAATTGCGCAAGTACAATGGCACTTACGAATTAAGTGTGTTTCTAATTCCTCTCTATCGGTTGGTACAATGGGCCCGTCATTATTTAAGGATGCCTGTTCCAATTTTTTAACCATTTCACTTTCCATCATACTATTCACGGACATAGGAGGAGCATATTGAGCTTTGGTCATCATTTCTTGTGAGCCAAGCGCAGGCCTTTCATTTTTACCTGCACCCCCAAAGAAATAGTTTAAAAAGGAATCTTTCGGTGCTGAAGACGAGTCAACACTATCGCTGTTCTCCAAGTTTATAGATCCATTATCTATAGATCCTGATCTACCATTTTTCGACTCAAACGAAGTGGGTGACATACGATTCTAGATGTTTAAAAAACGTCAGAGTACAGTCACCACTGTTCACATATAGCCCACTTACCTTGCGCTTGCTTTCTGTCTTTTTCTTCTTTTTAGATTCGGTTTCCAGGTTAGCCATGGCACCTGCTGCACCCAAAAAATCGGGATGGTTTGTATTGATGTAGGCTCTTTCAATAGAAATTAAACTCTCAACATAAGATGACGTAGGACTAAGTCTTTCTCTTAATAATTCTGAAACAACATCCACAAGTCGTTGATGAAGTCTGGGGTATCTCAGCAGCTCCTATAAGATCATAACAATAATGTCAATCATAGATGTGCGTACGTTATTTTCATATACGGATTACCTTTGTATCAGAGTTGTGGCAAACTTTCATTAATTCTTCATAGACCAACTCAACACATCTTAAACTGGGGGCTTCCAATAGCTTGATTTGAGGTCGTACCAATAAATCAAATGCCAATTCTGGAACAAACAAAGAAGGTCGAGGGCCGGTTGAATTTCTGATGGCAGTACGAATATCATGATTCGAAAGATTCGAACAGGCGGGTATAGCATCTAATGCATGTCCAAATACATTATTAAAAATATAATATATACGAGCACCACCACATAATTCCTTTGTCGACATTTCAGCTGATGTGCCATCGATCGCGGCAACAAAATCATTGGAGAACTTGGTTAACATACGCAATATTAATGGTCCTCGATGAAGTGGTTCAGTTGATCGAGTAGGTTCACCATATTGACTTAATTCTTGCTGTGTTTGACTGATAAGTGTACTTAATTTAGTCCTTAACTCGGGCAACTTTTCTTTTATATGAGCAAGAAGGATCTGAAAATAAAAACGAAATTAGCTGCCTTACTACACATAGAGCTTTTAATAAAATTTACAGTGTTGAGTTGTTTACTGAGGTATTGAGTTCCACATCGAGCAGCTACACTTCTGTAAGCAGGATGCTGATTAAAGAAGTCATTTTCAGCCTCAAGTGCATTTGCCATTGGCTTATTGGTTAATATATCTTGTTGACTTCGGTTAACGACACCGATGAAACCAAGTTTTAAAGGATAAGATCTTCCTGATAAAATATCCAAAGCATTTGTTCCAGCATCCATCAAATCCAATTTCGTAAGTACACCAATGGTTCTTTTACCCTCAGGATCAACTTGTCTGGCAATTTTCAGACTATCAGAGTTGACTAAATCCGAATTTGCAGGTGTAACAGCCAATATAATACTAGATATAATTTAGCATATGAATAATATTTACTACCTAGTCCATTAATACCTATTTGGGTTGGAAATAAAGTCCATGACGAGATTACGAATTTGCTTTTCAATATCATTTGGTTGATCGCCTAGAATAAATAGAGCAAAGTTAAAGCAAAAAGTGGGTAAAAAAGGGGGTGTTTCTTCGGTTTTTTACCAATAGGAATCTAACAAAGTGTTAAAAAAAAATGTGTTTCGGTTATTATTACTAAATGGTACCTTTGTCAAACCGGGAAGATCAACCAGAGTCAAATTGAGCACTTTTGGAGAGTAAATTCGAAGATGGATTGGCATCCTCGAAATGCCTTTATTGCCACCTGCCAAACGTCCTGTTTCACGCTCAATCTCTTGTCTGATTTCGCTAAAATCAAAGAACTTTTTGTCCTTAATATGTAAAAATTCACCGTATTCTAATGCATCGGATTGTTGTAAAGTAACCAGTTGAAGAATCAAGGGTCTTCTTGTAACAATCCCACTTCCGCGCGGTAAAAAGTCACGCTGCACTAAGGTTTCGAGAACAGACGATTTACCAGAGGATTGTGAACCTACTACGGTAATCAAAGGCAAGTCGAGTGTATTGTCAGCTCCAACCGAGGAAACTACAGCCTGTAGTTTATTAGTCAACTCGATCAAATCGTTCATTTATCGTTGTCCCTCGATTCTTTATGTATGTAAGGAACAAAAAAGTAAAGGAAATACCGAACTACGCGGGGGTCGGGTTTAACTGGCACTGGGTTTTGAGCGCCGAAATTTTACAGTTACTCAAGAGATGGAAAAAAAAGGGCATAGAATTTAGGGCCAGATTAAGTACAACCGAGAAAAGTTATCCCATCCGATTGTTTTTTAACAGCCATGACACAATGGTGGTATACAGCGATACAGCTATCTTGTTTACATGCTATTTGTAAGTATAGGAGATTTCTAATATTTTAAATATGCACTAACGAAATTAGATTCGAGACAAATCATACACAATGACCGTACACAGTAAACATTTTTTTTTTTTTTTTTGCTCGATGTAAATATTTGTTTCTCTTGTAATAGAAAAATTTTAAAGGGTTCTTTCCATCAAGAAGTAACAGTTTGTTCAGCCACAACGATTCCTAGCAAGATTTATTTCCGAGAACCCAAATGTTTGTCAAGTAGCACTTTGCCGGCTTTTATAAATCGTGCACTGCGATATTAAATTGAGCCAGCTGGATAACAACAACAACCCAAGGTGTATACCCGCCGTAGTCAGTATTATAAATGCTATTTTAGCCTCTTATAACTCTTATCGCCAATCGAGTACCTCTAATTATAAGGTTGTGTCTTGAAATATTTAAGTAGGCTGAAAATGTCAAATCCAATCTATTATGCAATTGTTGTATGACATAGCACAAGTCGTTTTAACTTTAATCAGTCTGAGCACCCAGGAGTGCTGCATGCATCCTTGTTTGCACATATTATTATTGTTAAAAAGTCCTGATAGATTCGTTTCCGATATTTTTTTTACTTTAATCATGCTATGTTTTTCAAAGGTTTAGTTCATTTGTACCGAAAAAGAAAAAAGTAAATTGTCTTAACTCACATAACAAGTCGTGCCAAAAAAAAAAAGAAAAAAAAAAAAAAAAAACTCGGTCGCACCAATTCAAACTTGATTTTCTCATATTTAAATTAATAGCCAACTTCCAATGAATCCTTTGTAATAAGTATTTGTGTACATCGTGATTTTCTCAACTAAGAAAGGTTACAGGTGCTACATTGTAATTACACTTTTCATAATTGAATAGATTTTAATAGAGACAAGTTGAATCCACTCCAGAAAATTTCGCTTACATGGTTGTTGAATTACAATATAAAACAGCTAAAGCTTTTGCGGTTAAATAAAATGAAATAAAAATGAAGCAACGGAAAAGTTTTCATTACTTTTTTATTTTGTTTTGAATATAAAATGATAAAATATGATAGTTAGTAATAGTAGTATGTTACATGGTTAAGTAATAAGGAGTGCGCATATATGTATAAATATTGCAAGAACATATATGTATACTGGTGGTATAAGGATAATTTTTTTTTAGTGCCCAGAGTTCGAGGATTCTTCAACAATCTCAGCCAGGGAATTGTTATGTTGTGTGGATTGTCGAGATAAAATGGGTTGTAATTGATTTCTAGGGCTGGATGGCGGAGAAGAGGAACAAGGCAAATCGAAAAATGTTTCTGGCAAATCCTCATCACTACTGGTATCACTATTGCTATGAGTTCGTCTTTTTGAGGACTTTCGTTTTTCATTTGAGAATGCCATTTTTATCTTTTCAACTAAATTGTTACTATTTCTGCTGGATGCTGCATTATTAATAACGTGTTGTGAATGATGATTGCCACCCATTATCACATTATCATCTTCAAATATAATGGTTGCCCGATGATCCCCTGCATTATTATTTGAAAAGCCTCGTGACACTATAAAATGGCCAATCAGGTGAAAAAAAAAAAAGTTAAAAAACGACAATCAGCAGATAATTGACTGTAAATGTATACCTGGCTCGTTGTTGTTACGGTCTACCAATCCATGATGAGATGATGATGTAGGAGAAGAAATGATTCCAGATAAACTGGTAGTACAAGCTACCAGTGTTGTAGATAATGGCAGCTCAGGTGCTGGGGGTATGATGGAGCTTAATAAAATTACGTTTGTTGGTTGAACGGAACTAGAAGATGAAACTAGTTCTCCATTATCTTGTTCTTGTTGATGATAGCTATCTTTTGTTTCAGTCGGTTCCAATTCTTTATGAGCGGGAACAATAGATGATTTCCGAAGACCAAACTTCTCAATCACCTCTTCAGCTTCGATAGCAACGCTTGCATCCAAATCGGAGTATGTACGACATATAGGACACTGAAAACCCGGATAACTGTCAAAGAGTGGTCTGATACATTTGAAATGATACGAATGTGAGCATGGGGCAACAAATAAGGCTTGAAATGGGGCTAGAGCATATAGACAAATGCAACATTCTTCCACTTCTATGTTGTTGTTTTGATTGTTTTCGTTGTTGTGACACAATGGCGATGATGAAGAAGGTGATGTAGTTATCACCTGCTGTTGATCGGTTGTTGTTTGAGAAGGCAATACACTGGTTAAATTGCGAATATTGTTAAAAGCTGCCATGCTGTAAGAGGCGGGTCTTCTTTGTTGCTCAGGTCTATTGACTTCAAACCTCATTTTTACAGATCGATAGATTTCTTCAAACCCGCCTTGATAATCTACACCAAGTTGTACCAAATCACCATCTCTTATTTCAACAGGCCTACTTTCTGTATTTGCAGGGCTTAATCGGACATGGTTTACAAAAGTACCGGACGAAGATCTTGTATCTTTTAATTGTACCTATTGTGAATTAGTTGATTAGTTTAAATTATTAATATGTGTGTGTGTGAGCAGTTTTTTTTTTTTTTTTTTCTGCTCACATGTTTATTTTCTTTTCGCACAACCCCCGCTTCCATTTTATCTCTCCACAAATATGTGCACCTCCTTCTTTTTTTACCAGGGATGATACATTACCTTTCCTTCATTGTTTAACCAGATTTCACAATGTGATCTTGAAACAACCTTGCTTTTGAATGATATGTGATTTTGAATAGATGACCTATCTGTAAATCTTCCTATTTTGATGACTCGCCCTACTTCCAAGTCACGCTCGATAATACTGAATACCAAGCTTCTGCTAGGATTTTCAATACTTGGCACAATGCGAATATGTATCGAACTTTGATGTTCATCACTATGATTAATTATAGAGGAATCACTTGTGGGTCTAGTTGTTATGGTAGAGCTGGTAGTAACATTTGATCGAGAAGATCTTCGACCAAACAAAGCAGATGTTCCTAGCGATCTTCTAAAAGAGTTTGTATTTGAATTACTGGGTTGGGATACTGTATCTGTATTAGTATCGGCATATTGAGACGCCATTGCTAAACAAATAAAGTCTGCCATATTATATTGCAAGAAGAAAAAGATGAAAATTGGGAAAAATTCAAAAAGGATTAAATGTTGTTGTGGAGTCTAAATAAGTTTTTTGTTCCTCCCCCCAAATCTTAATATTTCCCTCTCCGTACGTCATGCAAAAAAAAAATCATTCCCTTATCTGTCCTTCTTGCTGAGCATACTATTTTTTTTCCGTCGTTATTTTGGCTTTTTACTTATTAAGTTACATACATGCAACCCGTTCGTGTCGATAAACAAAGCTGCCCTAAAGTGCTCGGGTGGAAAAAAAAGGCGGGATCTGTTTATATTCCACTTTGGGGGTATACCAAAATGATAAATTAAACCCAGGCACCGTTTGAAGCATGAGAAAAAAAAAAAAGGAATGCTCATACTTGGTAACACTAAACGACATAATTTTCAAAATTTACCGAAAGAGGTGTGTATAGTAACACAACTCGTAGAGGTTTGAAACAATATTACATGTTATGCATTACAGTGAGTTATAAAGTTTTTGTAAAATTTTACACATTTAACGTTACCTAAGACGCACTCATATTGCTCTTAAGGTCAGTGGTACACTACAATACAATGCAACAGGTAAATTTTATTTGCTCTGAAAAGAATATATCGCGGTTTTTTAAAAGTAAATGGTGTTACCTAGAAAATGATTGTCGTTTTCGAAAATTTCAATAAAGTAAGCACTGTATATCGATCTGCATTTATTCAGATATAGTATCTAAGTCTTCCCAAGTCGTCACTGGTTTTTTGGGATGATAGCGTGTTTATGCCTTTTTTTTTTTTTTTTTTTTTTTTTTTACTCAATGCACCTATTTGTTGTCATACCTTTTTTTTTTGACGCACTGCTGCTATCAGGTTACTTCTTACCCGACATGATTATATGTTGTCAGTCACTTCTAGATGAATCAATCCTAACTTACTATTATTCTGAAGACTAGAAAATATACCAACAAGTATCTGTATTTGCAATTATCGAAATCGGTTCAAAAATATTCATGGACAACATAAAACCAGTTATTATCTCTCGTTGAAATCCTATAAATATGAGGGGAAGTCTTTCAATTGAAATACTAATCTTCAGCCATCAAATTGCTTTCTATAATGAAGTTTTCTTTATCCTCTCTTTTACTTTTTGGCCTCATGGCTGCCACTTGTACATTGGCTTCGCCTATATTTGAGGATTCTACTTCGGTTTCCCACTTCATTGATAGAAAAGAAGGTTTTTCTGATCATACTCTTGCAAATTATGATGAAAACAAGGATTCTGATATTTCAAATACACATTTTAATGGCGAATATACTACAGGTATTCATAGTTTGACAGAGCGTGATGTCAAGTACCCAGTCCAGCCAGATGCTGCCCTTGTTGCTAAGATCATGGTCACTTTAAAAGCTGAGCTCTATGTCAAAGTCTTTGCTTCTATCACTGCCAGTGTAAGTCTACGCAAAAATCATGGTCCATAATTACTTTTTAATTGACCACAAAAACATAGTTCTGTGAGAAGGTTTCGGCTTCTATTAGCGCCAAGGCCTCTTTACTTGGTGGGCTAATTTCTGTAGGTGATGTCCAACTCAAGCTTATTCAATCCGCTGTTATCAAAAAATTGCAAGCCAGTTTCGATGCTGAATTGAAAGCCAAAATTCAAGTGGCCATCTATGCAGAGCTTGAAGTCCTTCTTAAGCAGCTCCTTGGTTCTTCTCCTCTTGATGAAGTTAAGTTTTTAGAGAAATTGACCGAGTTCGAAATCAAGGCCCAGGCTCTTGTCATTGCTCAGCTCCCAAAGATCAGTGCTGCTTTGGCCGTTGAAGCCAAGGCCCAGCTTGAAGCTGCTATTAAGGATGTCGAAGTCAATCTTCCTTTACTTGCCAAGGCTACTATCAGTGCTAGTATCAACGTCGAAGCTGCACTGAAAGTTATTATTGCTGTTGCTCTTGAAATTGCTGCCAAGCTTGACGTCAAGGTGATTGTTGATGCTATTCTCAAGTCCTTATAAGCCGGTTGTAATACAGAGACTGTAATGATGTCCCTCCTTTTTTTTTTTTAATCATTTCACTATACATCTTTTTTCAAACTTGTAATAAAACTAAATATGGTTCCCTTTCATACATGCCTGATAGTTCCAGTATATACTCGTGCTTATATGTTATATGTATGCATTTATGTGCATAAAGTGATATTTCATGCAGATTATAAATGAGCCTCTTATGATTGATTGATTATTATTTTTTACAAATGTCAAATTTGAAGTAGTAATAGCATACTTTTAGGAGAAGGAGGAGTGGGTAGTCATGGGCTCTTATGAATGATACGATTTAATGCAATTTTCAGTGTAATACATATTCTGAAAATGGTCATGAATAGAATGCTTTTATGCACTTTAAATCGGATTTTGTCAGACATTAAAAAACAGGTGAGAAAAGAAGAGATGATGTGTATGACGGATTTTGGAGATAACAAACGGTAGTGATTCTACTATAGTAAAGCATACGCAGTGCATGCACAAGTCATTTGGGGCATATGGGGGTATACTTTGTTGCCTCATCGAATGTGATTGTTAGAAACAATTGAAGGCGTAGATAGAGTCACGCTTGTGGAGAGAAATATTAAAAGGGATCCCCTCCCCCACTTTTTGAATAGAACCAAGACACATGGTTCAGAAAGATTGTAACCGTTACACGAACTGGCCCGTTTAAGGTTTTTGTTTGAACAAAGAAAACGCAAAGCAAACGGGATCCACATTTAAACGGATTCAATTGCGCTGACATGAACAGTAGTTGTTAATTCTGTTATTCATACATCAAATATTGAATAGGATGATGAACTTAATTTTAATTATAATGATTTTCTACTCTCTTTTTTAAAAAAATAAAAATAAAAAAAATAATTTTACTTTTTTTAGCTTTTTTTTTTTTTTTTTTTTTTTTTTTTTTTTTTTTTTTGTAACCTTTTTTTTTTTTTAATACAAGAGAGCGAAAAAAAAAAATATGAATGCTCTTTTTATGGTTTCTTGTAATTTCGACATAAATGAATTTCAACATTGATAAAATTAGAGAAGAAGAAGAATATGATTCCAATGTTGAATCCAGTACAATAGCACCATGGGAATTGTCATCTCCATTCATTCATCACGAACAGCAAGCGAATACATTAAAAAGTAAAAAAATGTATCGTTACAATTCAACTAACGATATCAACCAGTCTAGTGACGAAGAATATGATACACATCAGCCCAAAATTGTCCACATGAAAAAACAACAACAAAAACAAAAACAAGGAGACGTCACAAGACAATCATCATCTATTGGTTTAATAAAAGGTGATGATTATAACAGAGGCAGCAAAAGTAAAGCATCGGCAGCAGCAGCAGCAGCATCGGCAGCAGCACAAAGATCACCACCAGCAGCAGCAGCAGCAGCAGCAGCAACAGCAGCAGGATTAGTAGCTGGTATTAAACCAATAGTCGGAGATGATTATGACCAAAACTTTTTCTTTGACACTGGTTTATCACCTTCTTCCTCAATCATGTATCAACACCCAAATAGCATATCGCCTTCCCCCTCCTCCTCAAAAATGATGCTACTTGAGAATGATTCCAATATTAATCATATGATTGGTAGAGAAAGTATATTAATGAAGCAGGCATTAAAATCCACTATTGCCACAAATAAGAGAAGAGAAAGCATAGAAGTAATGGCCACCAACACCACTAGAAAACGACCAGTATCTACTTCCATTATACCTAGATTAACCAAATCTTCCATCATAAGTACCCAACAAAAACCCCAACTTCATAAACGAACGAACAGCACAAGTACAGCAAGAAAACGACACTTATCGTTGCAACAACCGATTAGCCAAAAAGATCGGAATTATCTAGCTTCAATTATCAGCGAACAAGATGATTATTTACATGGACAAGATATATCCGCAGGGGTTCATTGGGATCCTCATATAGACGCTTTTGAAATTCTGAGAGCAAAAATAACGGGGATCACGCGATCTATGCAAGAGTTTCATGTTCAAGAGCTTTTTCATGATGAAAAAAGAAAGAAAAAAAAGTTGACTGCAACCACTTCTTCACCTTTAATCACAACAAGTAGAAATAATATCAGTAACAACAGAAGACTGAGTTTAGTAACCAGTAACAGTTTCAGTAACTTTGGTGATACTTTATCAACAAACAATAATAGATTAAGTTTTATAGGTCACCGACGAATCCGCTCACAAAGTTGTGTACCACTATCTTTGCCCCATGACAACGATGAAAAGACAGAGTGCCATAACTACGACGACAACGACGAAGAAGAAGAAG
The DNA here is from genome assembly GCF_025094135.1 of Mucor mucedo. NCBI lineage: Eukaryota > Fungi > Mucoromycota > Mucoromycetes > Mucorales > Mucoraceae > Mucor > Mucor mucedo. The sequence continues at coordinate 164,445 of NW_026252350.1, read as the reverse complement.
AAGAAGAGGAGGAGGACCAGGATGTGAGGACAATGGCAAGTCCGAATTTAACTGCTCTATTTTTAACTACAAACAACTTAATTCATTCTCGTCTTGATGAATTATCTGAAACAGCCTCTATTAAATCCGCACATGATGATATTAATGAAGTAACATCTATTCTGGAGTGGCAAAAAAAGTTCCTTAGTCTTGTTACTAGTTGTATACACCAATCTGAAGAGTTGGAATCGTTATCTACGGATGTATTAAATACCGAGCATAGAGTTAGAGAACTCATGCTGATTAATGAAACCATCCATGAGCAATTCAACGAAAGAGAAAAGCAATACGAAGAAAGAATTAGAGAATGCCAGGACGTTGCACAACAACAGCTAATGATGCTTGATTCACTTGAAGAATTAACTGCTGATATTAATATGAAAACCGAATCTCGTAGACGAGAGTCTCATCGACAGGAAGCTTTACTGGCACTGGATGCTAATTACTATAATCATCACAATGAGGATATTAATCTACTCGATGACGATCACTCAAATAATCGTTGGAATTTTCAAAGGTCCGTCGCTGATCTTTTAAATATGGATGATAAATATGATTTGATTCAAAAAATGAGATGGGATATTGGCATGTTTGTTGGCGGCGGTGTTGGAACAGGGCATGTCATACATTCATATGAGGACAAGTTAAACGGTATCGACATGATGATTGCTGGTACTGGGACAACAACAACAGCGATAAACAATACGCAGTATTACCAAGAAGAAGAGGATGAATATGATACCGATGACGAATATACGCATCAAACTGAGGTAAATATATATATATATATACAATATGTGCAGTTGTACGTGATCTAATTTTATTCTTATATAGTCTTTCTCTATATCACCCTCAATCGGACACATAAAACTATATCAACATCAATACGTTTTACATCTAAATAGTAAAGATAGAAGGACACGATTCGCCTTATTACCAAAATGTCTCTGGATCCCCGACAACGAAACCAACCAATGTCAGTTTCAATTACATAATCGACGTAGGCGATGTCAAATTGAATTTACTTTTTTTCAAAGAAAACATCATTGCAGAAGATGTGGTTACATCATGTGCCAAAAACATAGTGCAAACCGTCTCCCTTTATTTTCTTCTTCCAAAATTCATTCGACCACTGGTCAATGGAGTAGAGTTTGTGACAATTGCTTTCATGATTTAATCGTGCAAAAATAAAACAATATATAAAAAAAAAAGGGAGCTTTCTAACTCACTTTTTTTGATTGGTGCTTCCCTTTTTTTTTTTCAATTGAGACAATTAAGTCTTTAAGCTATAATTAGTACAATTTAAGCAAAATGCTACGATAGTAAACAAAGCTTTGTGTAGATATAGATGAGTGTGTCACTTTTTTTTTTTTTATTCATTTCGTATCTAGGGGATGGACAAGAGATGATCTGAGCATACATTTTATTGAAAAAACCTGTTTGATCTTCACGTAAAAAAAACCAAAATAACGCGTATGGTAATTGTAACTTTATCCATCGATGCCCTTGAACAAGATGATGCGTATCAATAGTTTTTGTTTATTTGTTTGTTTTTGGGGGAAGAGCCTTTGATCTGTGTTTATTTATTTGGAAAAAAAAAAGTTTTCACGGCGTCTCATCATAGGACCCGAGGGGAAAAAGTGACAGGATGTTACACTGTTCCTGAACATCATTGGGGCTGCAAAAAAAAAAAAAAAAAAAAAAACTGATTTGCTTTTAAAAATGTAAGGAAATCGTGTTGCATTTTTATAACAGTCATTTGTTTCTTGAACATAAAACAATATCTACTTGTTTCACTCTGACTTGGATCATTCGAAAAATTTGCCAACATATGACTGAAGGGTTTGGACTTTAGGACTTGGTGAGCAAACATTTGTTCTTTGAAAAAAGTCGCATCAGCTGACTTTAGGGATAAACATGAAGTGGCGTGGAGAAAATAATAAAAGTTTGCAGGCACGCATTTGCTTATATCAACTTGAAACAAACAGATCCCCTCAAGATAACTAAGCCTTATCGATCAAATGCAAAGTCAGACTTTCTTTATACACTGGTGCTATTCATATCATATTTGAATAAGTATTATTGGGCCTGTGCGCGAAGAACTTTGGCAGTAAAAGTAAAGCAGGTATTTAGTCACTTTAACCAGGCTTAAAAAAATAAGGGTATTATACGACGCGACTACATCGCTGATTGAAAATTCCAGTAAAGCGGGATACACGAGGACAAAAAATACAAGAGCCAAACTTAATCTAAGAAGTATATGTCTAATCAAACCTTTTAAGAAAAAAAAAAACGTAATACTGGGTAATCACAATTTAAGTGATATTGGATAAAAATATGCCACCTTTTGTTATTCATAGAATCAAAGAGAAGTTTTTACTTCTGATAATCAATAATGAATTATATTTCAACATATACGGCTATTTGAGCGCCAATAACCAAGAAAATTTATAATTAAAAAAAAAAATCCATAACTGAATAAATCAAATAATTTATCACTTACAAGCAGGACAGTTTATATTGCTTATTAAGGAATTTTAGCTTGCTTTTTATATACGGGACCATATCCGAGTATGTTTCAGCCAGAGTAACAACCCTTTTACTGACCAAAGGTTTCCTCCGTGCCCAAAGCTTATTTGACTTGAGTCAACATGTTGAGAAGCAGGGCCCTATTTTTTTTTTTTTTTTTTTTTTTTTTTTGAAGAAATAAAATGCAAGTGTGTACTTGTGGATTGACAATAATAACATTGAATTTGAATGATGCTTAACGTGCTTTTAAAATAATATACATGACTGAGATACTTGAGTTTACTGAATGCTATAAACTCAGACTCCACTTAATATTTCCAAAGAGGAGAGGGATAGAGACTAGAAATAAGCCTAAACTCACATAACATATGCACGTGCAAGTCCTATGAAGATTGTTAGTTATTTAACTTTCAAAAGTGAGCAGATAAATCTAGGCCATCAAATTAATTAAAAAAAAATAGTTGAGGATTAGGTCGTCTGACTGATATCGCAAGTTCAGTATCACATTGTTTTAATGGAGAGTTTATACAGGCTAATAGAGCATATTACATCTGTCTTTTTTTAGTAGTTTTACGAGCTGTTAGTATGCAAGAAGTATGTAATTAAGTCATTATAGTGAACTTTATCTGATCCGGTTTATCCAATGATTTTGTTTAATGTAGCAAGCACATACCATATTTCGGTTATTGCGTATACAAAATTTGAGTGGAAAACAGGCGACTCACATTGATCAAAACGATTTAGATTTGATCGAGGGGGTTGAGGGGACAAACAACATTTACAAACTATGTTACTGTGATTCTAAAAAATGCAGCATTTGTTAAATGACGTAATACTTTTAGGCAGATTAAGTAAAATCTCGATTCTGAGTAGCATAGATACGATAGCAAAAGAAAGATAAAGACTAAGGTTTAGGCGGCAGATTTTCAAATGTTTTTTTTTAATTACACCTTTTAATGAATAAGCAAAAAAAAAAAAAAAAAAAAAAAAAAAAAAGGTTTCTTGTTTTAATAACAATTTGTGGATATAGTAATCGAAGATTAGTTATTTTTAGAAAGAGACAGGTTCGACAAGAAGGTTTTTCTATTGAAAAATGTTGGCAAAGGAACCAAGCCTTCTCTATTATAGATGGATGTACTCATATTGCATGTTTCTACTAACGTTTGGAAGGAGTCATGTGTAAATGTTTATTTGTGTACCTCTAATTCCTGAATATAGCTTGTTCCCGCCCGTTTCTACTTTAACCCCCTTTCCTTTTCATTATTCCCCTCCTCATCCCCTAATAAACAAACATTCCTGTAACTTTTTTATTGTCTTTTTATTTACATACAAGGACATCATTTAGGAACAAACAAAAAAAAAGACTGTGAAATTGAATTAAAAAGTTTGATATTAAAAAATAGTTTTCATACGGGGAGGGTAAAAAAAAATCATAATAAGGAAATTAGAAAAATGTTTTGAATAGATTTTTTTTTGTGTAAGTGTCTGTGTGGTGTATGCAATAAATTAAGTGAAGAAAGCAGAAAAAAAAATGTATAAAAAATTAAAGTAGAGGGGGAGAATGAGTGAGGAACAGAATAGATATATAATTTATATATTTGTATATATAAACTGGGTATAAGAGGAAAAGCAAATAAAAAAAATGTATTTTGCATGAATTATGCTTGTATTGGGGGGGGGGAGGAAGACACAGTGTGTGTGTGTGTTATGGGATGGGGGGTTTGTGTGAGTGGAGGGATAAATAGATAAGTGGGGATATATTATATTAAATTGTCTTGATCAAAAAACTCAAGATCTTTGGTCTTGTCATCCACAATAGCTGAAATATCAATGGTGCCTTGACCCCTTTCGAATTCGTAAATCATGGCTAGTAAAGGTGCATTTCCACTTTCAGTGACGGTCTCGGTATTATTTGTATATTTTGACTCGATGTCTTCAAAAGACTAAATAATAGGGTCAATATCTGCAAAAAAAGATGGACAAATAAAATGTATTCTTACCTGGACTATACAAAGGTTATTAATAGCAATATCGACTTCGTCCCATGACTGGAGCGATCGGATACCCTTCATGAATGCATCAAAAAATTGATTGACAAATACAAAGCTGTACATGTATTTTCCCTCGTTTACCCAGAGAGCTTGTTGCACCTCTTTGGATTCAAGCACGACATTGCCAAACGAATAGATTGTAGTAGTGCATTCAATCGTACGACGAGTTTGGGTTTCAAAAAACGATGTATTATTGAATGAAAAATCGGATATATTCAGATTAAGATCAAGCTTTGTCTATTAAAAAAAAAAAGGGTTAAACCATATTTTTTTAATAAAGAAATGTTGATATATAGTTTTTACCTTGGCCAACAGCAAAACAGTGTCCGCTGAATTCTGACTTAGGCAAGTAATGGGAGGACACTTTTCTTTAGGGATCGTATCCACAGAGACGGTTGGTAGGGAATTCGGGTAACAATGAGGTAATTGGGATAAATTGTGACTAAGAGGACGACAAGGATCATAAGGCAAAGTATATTCCAGGTAGAGACAAATGTAGTTTGGCCAAAGAGCAAATTCTGACTCGGTATGACTTTCATCATCGTGGTGAGATTTTCTCTTCTTTGTTTTTCGGACAGGCATTAATACATCCTTCTTTTTGATGGCAGATGCATGAGGGGTTGTAGGTGTGGTAGCTACATTAGATAGATTGTTCAACAAATCCTGTTGTTGATGTTGTTGTTCGTACAGGGAGCCAAAAAATGGATCATTGTTGGGTTGGGTAGGCTCAAAATTAGAAGGTAATCCATTGGCCATACCAGCGAAAAGCGACTGTTGAAACGGGTCATAAAAGTCTTTAAACTGAAGCATGGAAAGGGCCTGTTGCTGTGCGGGATCAGCACACATGATATCGAAAACATAATCGGTAGGCGAGGGAGACGAGTTAATGGAAGACTCATCTGATGAAAGTGCATCATTAGGCTGATAGGTCTTCATTTTGATAGAATTAGAGTTCTTGAGCGAATGATGAATATGTGGAGGCTGACGCATTTTGGTCTTTAATGCATTATTGGTCTCGTCTAATTCGACTGAATCGGTCAATAACCGCATGACTATCGTACTGTTTAGTTTTTTTTTGGGGGGAAATGTTTAATAGTTCGAAAAAAAAAAAAAACTTACAGTGGGAATCGCCTTTTCGAGTGTTTTTTAATACTTGAATATGGGAGGAAACTTGTTTTCTTGTGCGGATCTTGCATGTTTTACGGAAAATGAAATCAGAAATAAGTTCATTACGACCTGGATTAAACAATAACAAGGGGGTTATTAATATTTGACATTTTTAAAATTAAAAAAATTCTTTACCACAAGGTTTGCCATTGACAAGAATTTTTCTTCTGCCTAATTTAGGGATAGATTCGAGAGCTAGAACACGGTGTTTAGAAAAAAAAAAGGGTCTTAATATATTGTAAATGGGTAAATACCTTCAATGAAGGCAGATTCGACATCTGGTGGCCAAACTTGCTGCATTGAGTAGTTAAGGGTCAGCAAGTGTTTTTGAAGTACAGAAAAAAAAAAAAAAATAGGAAATGTACCTCTTCTTTGTCTTTCATATTATTGGTTACTACGGAATTGTCTAATAAGTCGTCGCCATTTGAAGTCAATGTCATTTCGATATCATCGTTGTTCATTAGTTGATCTTTTAAATGTTGTTGATGTCTAATTCTTTTATCTTTGTGTGTGTTGTTTGCATAGATTCATGGATCAGATGTTGGTATTTATTATTTACACCCGTCGTATTGGAATCATTGTGAAAAAAAATGTCTTGAGAGCAGGCTAACATTGGAGATTGTGTGGGATAAAGGAAGGAATGTATAAATATGATTAATTTTTTTTTTGTGTTAACTAGGATACTAAAAGAAAAAGACGTAATTATTATAACTTTTCAGTTTTTATCAAGTCTGATAAAAAGAAGGGGTGAAATGGGTTAGGATTTATTAAAAAAAAAAAAAAAAAGAGAGAGAAAGGAAAAAAAAAGGTTGTTTTTGCATTGTTATATAATACAATTCACGGTTTATTTTATTGACTCACGATCATGGAATATTTCAATTGTAGCAGTAGATAAACGCTCATGAAACCTTTTTTATGGGAGACATATTTTTTTATTTACATTTATTTTTTAATTAAAAAAAAAAAATAATAATAATAAAAGAAGCAAAAAAAAAAAACAAAAAAACACAAAAAAAAAAAGTAGCTTGTGGCCATTGTCTGTGTGTGCGTATCATTGATGTCGATTTGTATGCTTGGTGTTACCTTGTCAAAAGGGCAAATGGTCAATATAAAAAAAAAAAGATCTACTGTCGTAGTAAAGTAATAAACCCACGTTTTATTTACGGAATGAAGCTTTATGCAAAATAAGGTCAGATTTCCTTTCGATCACTGGAGAACCCTTTTGCCTTTTAAAGAAGTATTAAACCCTTTTATATACTTTCTCTCATGATGTATTTCTCTCTTTCTTTATAAAGTGCTACAAATACAATAACAATTTTAATTTATAAAACCGTGGTTTTGGTCATGAAGCACTTAGAGAATTATTTATACGTCTTGATACACTCCCCCCCCCCCTCTCCACTGTTCCCCCTTGGTTTTATATACATATTAAATTTGATCATTTTTTCTACTTTAGCGTCGTAATATGCAGGGTGGGAACTTATATACCAAGCAAGAAAAATGCAAATGAAAATAATAAGAACCAGCCTGGTCGATTCAAATCAAACTAATGAACCATCTTTTTAGGTCTGTGTAGACTTCTTTTTTTTTTTGTATGTGACATTTATTTACTATTTATATGTTACGTAATATGCACTTCTCGGCTTTCTTTATTTACGAAATAGGTTCTTGTAGAGTTTGTGTGTGTGTGTGTGTGTGTGTGTGTTTGTGTAGAAAAGGATGGTTATAAGGGAAAAAAAAAGGGTATATATTAATAATGATATATATATAATAGATGGTAGTAAGAAAAGAGAGAGAGAGAAAGAGAAAGTTAAATTATTAAAAAAGGACATATTATTTGTTTATGTTTACATGTAAATAACCAAAAAGAAAAAAAAGAAAATCATCATTAAAATTGACCGTTGTCTCTTAGGTTACGAACAGCCGCCTTCTTTTTTAATGCCTTGGCCACATAGTGTTTCAATAGACTTGTTTGGTCTTCTCTCAGGTCCACTAGATACATGTACATCTTATCTCCAATCACCTCATGGAATGATACGATAGCTTCCACACATGATTTACGAATATTAATCATGGAGTGATTCATACCCTAGAATTTAAACTGTCAATATCTCTCTTCTTTTTCTCGGGAAAAAGGCTTGCTTTTTGTTACCTTAAAAAATGCATTGACACCACCCTTGTTTAACCATTCATCAATGTAAAATACCTCATTCATTTCTTTTACCCATTTACCCAGATACATAAAGGCGGATCCAACCGGATGATACCTGACATCTGCCGATGTTTCAACGCAGGGTGCAATCAGTAAACGATGGATGATGAATGCCATGAGCATTTCAAATGCGGTGAGAGGGGTGAGGGTACTTAAAACAGCGTCCAATGCATCCTCTGCAGCAATGCATATCTATTTTTTTGTTTTTTTTTTTTTTCGTGGGAGTTTTTAGAAACAGAGTGTTTTAAAGTGTTACATCAAAAAACTTACGGTAGGATTTTCATTAGATCGAATCTGTAACAACTTTTCCATCAACTGAGACTCTAAAGTCATGCCTCTTTGATCAACCTTAATTTCATAAAAACGAAAGAGACCGACTTGAGTGACGGCCAATTGACGTATACATTCCAAAGCAACCGTCAAATAACGTTCATCGTTTCCACAGTGATCGAGATAGTAAAGAATGGCCTGTACCAGTTCTACAAAGTTACCGGCATCGCCTTCTGCACCAGCCCATGTCTCACTCCCACTTTCTTCAATACCTCCCTGGTCCCATCTTCGCCGAATAGGTACCTCTTTAAATAACCGGATGAGTTTTCGAAATGTGTTGTGATGGTCAGAGGATGATTGTTTTAATTTATCAATGAGTGCATAAAGTAATATCGTCTTATCCTTCAAATTACGACCGTTTGTTGTCGTACTACCGTTATGATTGGACGTGGTCACCGTACGTGCATTGTGTTCGAACACAGGTTTGGGATAATTTACTTTTTCAGGCGCGAAAAATGAGACGTAAATAGGTATAGGATATTTTTCTACATTGGGCACACTACATGTTAATGATGTATTGTTATTCTGTTGTTGTTGTTGTTGTTGTTCTTTTGCAGGTGCATCTGGGACCGTGCGGATGTCTAATATTGATGCATCCTTCTTTTTCTGTTTGTTAGCCCTTTTATTCTATATATTAAAGTATAAATATATATATTACCAGAATTGTATCCGATCCATCCAAATGATGATTATCCACATGATGATATTCATAAACTTCGATTGGGTGTGTGGCTTTAGCTTCCATCAAGGGAGCTGCAGAAAAGTAATCCGCAGGCTTCTCTGCTTCCAACGGTGGTGTAATCTCTTGTTTCTCTTGTTCAAAGTAATCTTTTTCTTCCTTGTTTACCATGGACCGTCTTTTCGCCGTATACACCGGAGCTTGTTCCGCAATCATGACCATTCCTTCCGGACGGATCATGGTCGCATGTGGCTCCACCCGGTGCAATTCCGCTGAAACCATACCCGCGCTATCGCGATTCTCAACCACCGCTTCTGGGTTATCAAACACGAGAGGAGGGGATGGCGTGGTGTATTCTACAGTAGGCGTATGATTGGCTACAACTGGCGGTAGTGATCGTGGCGTGTATTCTACCGTAGGCGCAATGTCCTCCTCTACAAGTGCCGGTGGTGGTGGTGGTGATGCTGGAGACGTTTTTTCCACAACAGGTGGCGTATATTCTCTCACTGGCGGAACATATTCTACTACAGGTGGAGGAGGAGGCGTATATTCCTCGAGAGGTACCACGTGTTCTACCAAAGGTGGCGGAGGGGTGTAATCCGTAACAGGCGGTACATATTCCGCTACAGGTGGAGGTGAAGGTGATTGCTTTACCACATGTGGAGGAGGTGTGTGTTCTACTACAGGCGGGGGAGATGTGTGTTCTACCACTAATGGTGGTGGTGGCGGTGTTGTATATTCTTCAATAAGTGGCGAAGGAGTATATTGAGCGACAGGCAATGTTAACGGTGGTGATGATAATGTTGATGGAGGGGTTGTGTATTCCTCCGCAGGTGGTGGTGGTGAAGGAGAAGTAGTTGTATCATCCATGCTAGGCTCAACCACGACATCCAAATTTTCATCGGACTCTTCCAGATCATCACAGATGACGGGTAAATCCATGTGAACAATATCTTCAATGCCTTCCTCAACGACGGCAATATCATCTTCTTCATCGTCATCTTGTTCATGGGTGGGTATGGGGAGAGAAAGTGGGGGTTCTACACGTATATGAATACCGAGGACCCGACAAATTTTGTTGATGGCGTAATCATCATAGGTTGCCGTGACATTTTCAAAGAGTCTTTGGTTCAGCAAGCGAAGATGTTTCATAAAAGTGATTAGAGGAGCGTGCCACATGGTGCCTGAAGTAGAAGTTGTAATCAATGGTAATAAGATGGCTAAACATTGACGTACGTTATCATCGGACTCAAACCAGCATGTTGAGTTCATGGATTTCTCGGTGTAATTAAGAGTATAATCGTCTGGTACGGCTTCATAGGCTTTATGGGTAAAATCGATATCTTCGTTTAATCCGATCAAGGGTGTGACGAGTTCATCCATCCACTCCAGAAACTGTTTGGTGAGTTTTCTTCGGTTTGCAGGTAGGCGAGTTATGTCCTTCTTGTTGGTATTGATGGGGGTTTTACCAGCCGACACAAACCCACCATACTGAACCAGACTTGTGAAGAGAATATCAATCAAATCGGGGTTTTCGCACTGCAAGAAGAGTTTTGCTCTAATCAAGGCTAAATTCGCCAAGGTGTATTTGGCAATATCGGCTTCGGAACGACGAGCTGATTCGTCCATTTGAGCGTCCAAAATTAACTTGGGTAGATATTCTTCAAAGGTGAAAAGTTTGAGCATAATCCCCGTCACACTATCCCAGGTTGAAAGAACAGCGTAATTCTCCTCCCATTGATTGGAAACAATGGCTTTCAACTGATCTCCATCGACAGGAGGTGCATTGGGTACATCCATATGAATCGATTGTAAGCTGACGACTGGGTAAGGGAATGCTGCAAGTTTTTTAGACAGCTGAACTAAACCTTCTCCTCGCATCATACTATCATCACTATTCAAGAGTGTCATGAAATGAGGTTTTCGTTTACTGATGAGACCAATGGCTGATTTTTTACGGTTCAAGGTAGGCACACGTGTCTTCCGAAGGTTGGATGGAGGAGTAGGTGAGGTGGAAGAGGAAGGAAGTGGATAATTATGTGGTGGTTGGTGTTGTTGATGTTGTGGTAAGCGGGGAGACATGGAACGTTTGATTTGGTCTGTGGAATGCGATGAGCCATTTGATGTGTTTGAATTGGAAGGAGACATATCATGATGTGGATGATGATGACGTCCTAGTGAACTGGAGGTTCTTGGTGAATTTGTAGGACTATGCAAACTTTTACTGCTGGTGGGCATAGGAGGTTGCTTTGCAATGGTTTTTGATTTCTCCAATTGTTTTTGAGCAACAAGAGGCAACTGCTTCAATATGCTGATGATAAATAAATAAAAAATATGAGTTTAAAAGGAATGAAAAAAAAACATCTTAACAAAACTTACTGATCTCCTCTTTCCCTCCAATAATCGCAGAATATCCAAAATGCCTCTCTGCAAGCTTCCTTGACAACGGGGGTGGGATCATTCAAACCTTTGGTAAGGATATTTTCAAAATGATCCATCACACCATTTGTACGATCCATGACTTGACGCGTATGATCCCTGTGTGCATGAGTTTGTAGAAGGGTTTTTAAATATCCAATTGCATATAGTCTAATCTGACTATTCTTTTCATTCATGGATAAAGTCAGCATATTCATGATTTTGGGATAAAAAAGAGTATGTTTGATAAAGATGTTTGTGGCCTTGAAAGAAGCGGATGCCACCATTTTTTTGGAGATACTTGAGCAACGCATCATACAAAGTAAAATTTGATCCAATGTGTAGTTATCCAAGTGTCTACCGATATAAATACTGATATCTTCAATCAATGAGAATGTTTGCACTGCGAGTTTTGTACGTAAACTTTCAGCCTAAAAAAAAAAAATTGGGTGAAGTGTGTTATTTAAAAGAAGCCCACCCTTTCTCTTTTTTTTTTTTTTTATTTGTAGAAGACTCACAGCTTTGACAATGCCATCAACCATTTGTTTCACACATGCGAGTAAAACGTCCAAGTAAGGGGCTTCTGTAGCATTGCCTCGAAGCAAACCTCTTAATCTTGTATTCGACTTGGCTCTGTCTTCCCAGTTCAGTTCGGTTTCTTTGTCACGATAGGCTTTCAACATTTGACTGAATTCGCCTTCTAATTCTTTTACACTCCATATCTAATGTTTATTTTTGGTTCCTGAAATTATATTTTGCTACATTTTTATTTCTTATTTTTTTTTCGTCGAATTGTTTACCTGAACTGCATCAACATCTGTTGCAGCATCTTCTTTATAAATAGTCATGAATGGGGGGTTTCTTGTCACTATATAATTCTTTTTTAACTTTTCATTCAATGGAAAGAAAAAAAAAAGAGAGAGAGAGAAAAAAAAAGTAAGCTATAGAAATGCTTTACTACACACGTGCCGTGTGTAGGCTTTAAACTGTAAACAGTCACGGAAGGGAGAGGGGGGTATAAAATTAGAGGAAGCTCCACAACCTTTTTTTGGCTGTTTGTCGTTCAGTCGGATTATGGATGGAATGTTTGATACATTGACAGCAACCTTTTGTCACTCCAAAACAGACATTCTTCAAAATATATCTATATAAAAAGATGTACAAAAAACATTCCTCAAAAGGTAACATGATGATGATAATAAGGACCCTGTTTTTCCTAATCCCAAAAGGCTTTTTTGTTTGCGAGCAAAAAAAAGTCATTGGATTTTGCCTGGTGGTCAGTCAACCCATAATGTCAAGTTATCACAAGACTTTTTGGATACTTCTTTTTTTTTTCTTCTTACAAAAGATGTAGTCCTCTATTCTTTTTTACCACTTGCTGTCTAAATTCAAGCTTGATGTCATTGCATTACATTGTAAGACCACGTGAAGATCGGATATTAAAAAAAGGTGGTGATTTTATGGGAAGCAGGCGAGAATCGTTATTGTTGCAGTAGTTTTTTTTTATTCCCATTGAAATGAGTTCCTCAGCAGGCGGCTCCGAGCTATTCTCGAGCTATGAACAAGATTTCACTTCAGTAACAGACTCTATCAAGTCCAAAATCGAACAACAACTTCCTAACCAGAAAGGAGGTAAAAAAAAAAAAAAGAGAGAAAGACTTGGGAATTAGTTTTATTAAAAGGAAAACGTAATAGAGGAAAGAAAGGCTATTATTCGTGCAGTCGAAAGAGAAATTGATGAAGCTGATGAAATTGTACATATATATATAAAAGCACACAAGAACAAGCCATAGAAAAAAACTAATTATAATATAGCTTGGACAAATGGAGATGGAAATCTTGAATATTCCTACGCCTTCACGTACACGTTTGCAAGCAAAGTTAAGACTTTATAAATCTGAAGCAGAAAAACTCAAACGAGACTTGGTAAAGCAGTTTATATATATATATAAGCACACTTATAAAGATAACTTATTTGTTTATGTGTGTGTGGGGGAATATCTGTAGAGACGAAATACGGCCATTGTACCAAAGAATTCTGACCGTGATGAATTGCTTGGCGGATTTGGGTCAGGTAATGAAGATGGACAATCTGATTTCGATGCTTCCACAATGGACCAACGTCAACGTTTATTGAGCGGAACTGAACGTTTGGGCCAGTCAAGTCGCCGCTTAGAAGATAGTCATCGTTTGGCTTTAGAGACTGAAGGTATCGGCATTAATATCTTGAGTACCTTGAAAGGACAGAGAGAAACCATGGTTAGAGCCAGAGATACCGTAAGTTTTTTTTTTTTATGCATTAGGTTCATCTATCGTGGTTACATGCTAAATATTTTTGGTTAGCTTGCCGAAGCTGATTCTCACATTGATAAAGCATCCAAGACGCTTAAGGGCATGGCACGTCGGTAAGTTTTAAAAGAGACAATGCCCATCCGACACACACTTTTGCTAAAAAACAAAGGGAATATGTAGTATGGCTACCAACAAGTTGATTACAGCTGCTATTATTATTATTTTGATTGTCTTGATCGGGTTGGTTATTTGGAGCAAACTGTTTTAATTTTTTATTTTTAATTTTCATAGTTTTGGATTCATCTGAAATAAAAAAAAAACTATATCTTTCAATCTTGAGCGTCATTGATACCATCCTCCATAATCGAAAAACTAGCTTCACTTTCTGGTAAAGAAGGCGAATCATAAATTTTACATACTCGATTCTCAGCTCTTCCTTTTCGAAGTTGTAATCTAAAATATACACGGGGGGTAGGTCACGTTTTTATATTTCTCTCTCTCTCTGTGTAATGCAGACATTTTTTTTTTACCTTGTGCAACATGAATGGGCCATAATATTGCCTCCAGCGGGTTTTTTGGGGTCGGCATTAAACATCATGGCATTGCCATCGACTGTAGCCAACATTTGATTTGTTAATACAACCGCAACTCCAAACTCATCACAAATGCGTTGTAGGTATCTCAGGAATTTAGCTAAATGCATTTGTCGCGCTGAGAGTTCGCCTCGACCTAGGTAATCTGTACGGTACAGCGAAATCACACTATCTACAATCAACAAGGCAAATCTATCATGTAAAGAAAATAGGGATTAATAATTCTCATCTATTTTATCTGCGCTCAAATCGCTTATTCAACCTGGTGGTAGACATCATGGCACAAGCTTGAACCAAAAGCTCGGTTTGATGTTCAGTGTTGTATGCACGAGCATAAGCAATGTTATCCAAGCAACCTTCTGCATCCAAACCAAATCTATCAAAATAAAAAGATGAATAAATAAAACTAAACTTTTTTTTTTTTTTAGTACCTTGCTGCGATAGAAACGATGCGACTTGGTCTAAATGTTCCTTCGGTATCGATATAGAGGCATTTACCTGCTCCTCCTCCATTGGGGACCGGAAGCTATAAATGATGCCATTGTTAGGGTTGAGGGGTCCGCCAGGGATACTTACTATTCATATACATATATATATATATTACCTGACAAGTGACAGCCAAAGTGTTACAGATTTGAGTTTTACCAGTTCGAAACTCACCAAACAGCTCAGTGATGGAACCCGTCTCTATGCCACCGCCCAGTAGCTTATCCATATCACTGGAGCCGGTAGTGATGTAGATCAAGTTATTACGACTTTCTTGTACTTCTAACGCTGTTGTGAATCCAAGACTGGCCATAGCAGTGACTAGAACATAAAAGAGAGAGGTTGTCAGATTTTTTTTTTTTTTTTTTTTTTTTTGAGACTAGTGTGTCAATAGTAGATGTTACCTTCTCTGATGATTTTCTCAACCTTTGCTTCTGATAAACCCTTGATAGATAGCAAGACCTTTTTCGGTGTGTAGGCGATGGATTCTATAGTGAAAAAACCAGCACCTTGAAGTTTCTTTATGTCGGAAGGACTAATGCCATTGTTCTATCAATGCATAGTCAATTAAAAAAAGAGAGCTTTTAGAGAGGAGAATGAGTTCTTACTTCTAATGAGGTAACAAGGCTACATGACAAAGATTCATCCTCTGTTTCTTCTTCTTCGGAAACAAAAGAATCATCTTGTACTTCAGCATTCAAGCTTTCTTCACGACTTCTTGTATTCATGTTGTAAGAGATATATATATATAAAAAAAGATAGGTGGAAGGGAATATTTTAGTTTTTTTATTTTTTTTTTTCTTCTTTTTTTGATTAAATAATTAGAATAGAAAGTATGATTAATTGAAATAAATAAAAAAAGACATATAATAGATTATGGTGATTCCTTGTTAGAGATTGGATAGATGGGGTAATGAACCGTTGTGTAATCCATAGCAGTTGTCACAAAGGTACATTTAGATAATTGATCTAGATAAATAAATAAAAAAAGCGTGTTAATATTCTTGCTATAAACGGAATTAAATCTTTTATTTTTTTTACCCATAAGACTTGGTATGGGAGTGGACTGTTTCCATTCGTTTTGTAGTGGTAATGTAGTGTCTGTGGAAGAAGTGTTGGCAAGAGGTGAGGTAGGCGTGGAAACGGAAGGTTGCATATAAGAGTGATAGACCGTCGAGGCCGAAGAGGTGGAAGAGGAAGGTGATAATGAAAGGTTCAACATGGAAGAGGCTACCACGTTGGTAGAAGAACTTTGTCGCAAGATGCGTGGCGATAATGGTGGAGAAGGAGATGATATATTTTGTTGTTGTTGCTGTTGTTGTTGCTGTTGTTGCTGTTGCTGTTGTTGTTGTTGCTGCTGTTGTTGCTGTTGTTGTTGGTAGTTTGTGAATGTTTCATGGAAGCTTTTTAAGCTACCGTTACTATTTGGTGGAGAAGCATAAGGAGTGTCTAGAAGAGGACATAAGTATAGGTTCTGTTTTTTTCAAAAAAAAAGAGAATTTTCTCACCTTTGTCTTTTGCAGAAGATATGGTGGGACCTTGTATGGAATGACGGTGCTGACGAGGAGAGGCCAGCGTGGGTTTTTGGAGATGAGGCGAAGACATTTTTCGAAAGCCAGCCGTGACACGCTTAATATCTTTAATTTCCTTTGTAAACGGAGTCTGTTGCGATAAAGGACTAGGAGTGAAAGCGGTCATTAACTTTTCAATCCTTCTCAGCCTATCTTCAATACGATCAATAGCTTCATTATCATTTTCGGAAGTAGTTGCAGTTGTATTTGTTGTAGTTGTTGTGGATGTGTTTGGCAATGTAGGTAAAGAAGAGGTTGATAAGGAAGACATGGTGGAGGCAATGACGGATCTTTTTCTACGCTCAGAATTATTAATACATTCAATGCCACTGCTTGCACAGAAATTACAAGGACTGCAACCATCACACTTTGTTTTACGTCGTCTACATGTTTCACAAGCTGATCCTGAACTTAAACGACGTGCTGTACTTGTTGTAAATACGCTGCGGGGATGATCTGAAACAACACTGTACACGCAGTCTTGAGAAGCGTCAGTACAATGTGTGCAGGGCTTTTGACCATTGCAAATTCGCTTTCGACGTTTGCAAGGCTCGCATCCTCGGATTGAGGAGCAACGTTCCACAAGCTGGTTTCGGCTTGGACTGGGATTGGATAATTTACGGTTTGCTGGAGAATTTTGAGCCATGTTTTATAGGATGTACTAGTTTTTTGTTGTTGTTGCAGGCAAATCAGTAGTAATAAAAGAAGATATAGATATGAAAAATAGAAGAGGGGAAAAAGAGAAAGAGAAAAAAAGAAAAAAGAAAAAACGGAAATAAAGATGGATAAAAGCCTAATACAAAAATAAATCTTGTACGCACTAAAAAGAAACGAATTTAGAGTGGCGCCTAATCCCAGTGAGAAAAAAAAAAGGGGGGGTCGGTCTCCAGGGCGATGTTCAGACAAGGGTGATCAAAAAAGGCTCGGGAAGAGCGGAGGAAAAAGGTGTGTCAAAACCGAACCAATCCCATCAATTCCTTGTGTTTAAAATCGGGTTTAAACTTCGGCTTTTATGTAACAGTTACTTTTTCGATTTATACACTATTTTTTATTTATCGTATCAATTCTCTACCCGTGATTGTCTGTGCGCTTCCCCTGACTTTTTACTTTCTTAAATCATCATTGCGTTTTCGGTTTCACAAGGCAAGTGATAAATGATGAATTCAATCTCTTTACGAAGTGAATCGCAAAATGTGTTTAGCGGTAAATCATTATTGTTATAACCAAATGGGTTTTCTGCCAAATAATGTTAGTTGGGGGAGATACCTCATTAATTTTTTTTTTAAAGTTTAATAATTATTACCAATCTGAGCCCCAATCGCGTCAATTCCGAACAATGTAAACGACGCCAATATGATTGTAGGTACAATCCACCATCCAAGCTGGGAGATCAATGTGAAAGGAATCGCTAAAATGTACAAGGCCAATGATTGTTTTCTATGTAAAAAGTATAAGTATGATTGCTGAAAGTATATCTATATACACGTACAAATGAACTACATAGACTGCGGGAATCGGTGTATTGACAATACGTTCCATACCCGATAAACAATCATTTAGATTGTTTAAATGGGTAATGATCACGTTAGAAAACTGTCCATCGATTTTACCAGAGGTCTTTGCTTGTGCCATGT
The DNA here is from genome assembly GCF_025094135.1 of Mucor mucedo. Taxonomy (NCBI): domain Eukaryota; kingdom Fungi; phylum Mucoromycota; class Mucoromycetes; order Mucorales; family Mucoraceae; genus Mucor; species Mucor mucedo. Next base: position 146,444 of record NW_026252350.1, on the reverse strand, counting down.
ACAAACTCATACGAAAGATGATTTCTAAAGGCAAAGACATGTCTGAATTTCCTTCGTCGGGTAAATCTTCTTCGGAAACGAATTTGATGGTATTTCTCTTCTTTTTCATGAAATTCTTCTTCTTGATGGGTTTCTTGTCATGTTCAGTAATGGTGGAGGAAGAACTATTGATTTCTCTGGGACTTTGTACAACCTCATCCAGGGTAGATGTCGATGATGGGGCAGTGGAAGGGCATTTCTGGTTTCCCAAGTCATGAATATCATCTCCACCTTGACTTGCGTCCAATAAGTGTGTGGTACTACCACCGGTGACATTTGTAACTAGTACAGCCTCATCATCCGAACTATCATCCTTGATCACAAAGAGCATATCATCTGCAGCAGCAGGGATCCAATTGGGAGGTAACAAATAATCCAAATCGTAATAATCAATACCATATTCACGTCTCAGGTAATGCTTAGTGGACACCGCAAACGCTAATAATAGCTTCATACATCTCATCTTTTCCAAATGATCATTTTGTGTACGCTCTGGAATACTACACCAAATTAATCTAGCTAGATTTCTTGTATTACTTGAAAGATCTTGCCAAAGTTGTCTTCCTTCATAGTATCTTGCATACGATGTATTAGCTCTAAATGCTAATAATAAACCAAGCACAACAGATAAAACCGGCACTAATGCATCCCAACTATGTTAGTTTTCCCCGTCACTTTCTTTTTTTCAGTGATCACCTACCGATAGAGTTACTCAGTGCCACTTGAGACCATCCCCATTGAATGTACATGACACCAATAAAATACGCATAAGTGGCAGTCAGAATAATTAATGGTAAAATTGAGGGTAAAACCTATTTTTAAAAAAAAGTTTAGTCCAACATGATATTTGTACACAACTTTCTTTTTTCACTTTACGGATCCTTTTAAACTATTTACGAACGTGTGAGTTATACGTATATTTCATATTTCTCTCCGTGTTTTCTTTTTTTTCACTTACCGAAGGTGATCAGGGTATGATTGCAGTTCTCTAATCCAACGCTTGGAGAATTGTGGTGGTCCCAAGTCATGAAGAAGGAATTTCGATCTTTTTTTTTCCAACACGGGTTTTGTCATTACAAAATAATAAAAAAAAAAAAATTGAAGAAGGAAACAAGAAGAGAGGCGTAAAAAAAAGCTAAGCCAAGAAACCCGTTTACCACGCCGGTGACGATATGTGTGCTAAAGATCAAATAAAAAAAAAACTGACATCAGTTTGCGTGTTTTTATCCAATTAGCCGAGTGCATACTGTACGACTCTTCCGCCTAATACTCTCCTGTAAATAATAAACTCAGCCGATAGGATACTTTACATCCGAAGACTCCTTGGAGAACAACACGAGAAGTCATGTTGTGTAAATTGTAACAAGAGATTTTCATCTCAATTTACAATAGTGAACAAGGTCACATCACGATGTAATCGCTGTCAAATAATAAAGAGAGAGAGAGGAAGGGGGGAAATCACGTCATGGACAAATCACTCTCCCAATTGAGCAAATACATCACCAAAACAGTCTAGCTCGAGACATTTTGCGTAGAGTGCCAGAGTGTGCTCTCTCTGTACCACCTACCTGAGGGCCTTGTGTTTTCTCTGCCGGAGTGAAAAGTCATTTACGCGCGTGCAGCGGCATTTAATTTATCTGCCGACTCCTCAATTTTTGCATTGCTAAATGACAATAGACACATTTGTTACCTTACTAGTATTTTCGCCACTACAAACATCACCATCAGTTGTCTACTTATTTATGGAATAAAGCAGTACAGCGAATCTTTGCGCGTATCTTCCATCGCCTCCAAAACAGTAAACCTAATAAGTCATCTTGGGTTTTTTATAGCATAAACATCGTGCATATTGTGAGTGATATATAGCCTATTGCAATTAAACTTGCACTCTAGAACAGTTTCTAAGCAGGAAAATGCTTATTCTTTTCATGAGTGTAGAAGGCATATGAAATCTGTTTAAGCCCCAAATTTGTAACTCAGTTCCACTATCTGGAATTTGACATTCATGCATGGTTATTACAAAAGAATATTTTTGATAGTTTGCCCTCAGTCTTATACTTTAAGTACATTATGCGTGGTTTGAGAAATTTGAATGATTTTATGTGTAGAAACGACATAAAGATATACGTTTTTTTTTTGTTTGGGGGATTGAACGACCCGTAGCAGCTTTTTTTTTAATGCCTTGTAGGACAAAATCGTGTAAGTAGTTTTAAATAAATGTCATAGTTCACAAAATTTTAGTGAAAATCAACAACGATTTTGACCATTCTGTATTTTTGACTGAAAAGTTCTTTAAAGACGTCCACTTTTTTTTTTTGATAATAACCTTCTTTGCTTATTATAAATCTTGATGTACGGATCTATAATTATTGAAATATAGGTTACTGTGCTTCCACTTTTAATTTTAAGAATACCACCCACTTTTTTGACACTTTTGTGAGGTTAAATTGCCCAAAAAAATCAGCATTTCTAGAATAAATTGTTCGCTTGTAAAAAAATAATTTGACCAAATATTAAAGTGATTACAAAGGTTCTTCATTTTAAGAATTTAGGGAATTTATCAATTGGGTGCTGGATGAAATTTTGTATGCGTTCAACAGGAACATCTATCATTGCTGTGAAGTAAAAGCTTTACAAGGAGGTAGTAGTATAAAATGTGGGGAAACGGGTACTTGAACACAGGACGCAGAAAAATAAAATAGTAGGAATATGTTTAGTATTGCTTGCAGGGGTTTTATTTCCTGCTAGAGGTGAATCCTCATTTCATCTCTCAAGGGGTATTTAATAGTCATTTAAAGTGTGGGTAATGTTATTAATTAGTTTATGTTCACTTATTGTTAACTGGTATCTGTATTCAACTTTGATTGATGAGTCATTCTCGCAAATTCATTATTTGAAATGAGATACTTGTTTTAGGGATATCCAGTAACACTGTAAATGTTTAACTCAGGATTATGCTCTATTCTTATATCGATTTTTACGATGAGTGTTATTCTTTGATGTACCTGTTGATTAGGGATCGATGGAATGACTTTTTATGAGATTTATATGGTAATAATAGTGCGATTTCAGTACACTCAGTATAGCAAAAAGTGGGAAGGGGTCGCCATCCATTTGTCAGGTAACAATTTTTATAGAAAATTACAACCACTTAAAAAACATCCTTCATCCAATTTTATTAAAAATGGATGAGGCCCATTAGGTATTTCTCAAAAAAAATCAGTTTAAGCCCTGAGTTTCAGCATTTGGTGGACAACTGCCATCGGAGCTCATCCGTTTTTCAAAAATTGGCTTAAAAAAAAGGTATTCCTTCTTCAGTCGGTTTTTGCTCTTTCAAGTCTCTTCTTACGTCTCACTCAGTGTGATATTGGGTATCAGAAAACATGATATCATTTAAAATACATCTTTGACCACACGACATAAAACCTTATTGAATTTGGGGAACAGCGGCATTCACGGTTTTTCTATAGCTGCCTCGATCAACACAGCTTCCAAAATAGTAACATCCTCAATCACTTGTTTATAAGACCATTTGATGAACAGTCTTAATCAGAGGATTTTAAACATTTACTTGTTTGAACACCTTTCTCCATTCCTTTTTTTTTATGGACATGAAAAACAAAATACATATTTTTATTAAGATTTAATACAAAAAGGTACACATTAGCCACTCTAAAAGAAGAGTGCTGCCCGAGAATGGCCACGCGGAGGCTTGTATCTATGCATTCCCTTCATCTTTTTTTATTAGGGTTAGAAAAAAAGAACCCCCCAATTCGTTTTACTCAGGCGAAAACAGATGGAAAAAGAGACCTTTTAAAATATAAATATCTTTTGGTATAAAGAGTAAAAGTAAGAACCAAATTGAAATACCCTCTTTTGTGTCATCACAGGCAAGGTGTAAATTGAACCGGTTAAGAAAGCCACTTCAGAGGAGGGGGACCGTCCCCTCCGGTTCAATACACTTTACCAGTGACACTGTCATTGTGAGACAGGCCTTTTTTTTTTACGTGAATGGAAACATAGTTTTTAAGCTTTGTTTATGCTGTAACCAATTCCCCGCTATTTTAGTTTGTTTATTTATTAAAGAGATGATGTATGCTCTAATTCTAAATAAAAGTTATTATAGAGTGGAAGTGCTAGTATTTTAGCTCATGTATTAACAAACGTAATAATAGACTCTACACAATACCCGAGTAAAAAGATATATGACTTACAAGAGGTTGGTCGTCATAACTGCACGTAAATCAAGTGGGCTGTTTTCTTTACTCTGTCAACCATATGGTATAGAATTATAAACGTCTCTCTTTCTAGATCATACACTGATACTCTCTACCTTGTGCCCAATGCAACCATTCATTTTAGCTTTCCGCATCAAAGTGACTAGCTATTTCTACTATTTTTTTTTAAAAAAATTAGGCAAAAAAAAAAAAAGTTGAACTTGCAAAAGAGATCTACTTTACTTATAACCCCATGGTAAGCTCAACAAACGAGGAACTTGTCTTAAGAAAAGTTACTTGAATCGAGTGTTTATGATGCCTTCTTTTTTTTTATATATATGTATATTAGTCTCGTTTAGAATTGATCACCCCCGAAGGTTTACGTGTTGATGGTCGTCGAGCCAATGAATTAAGAAAAATTACAGCAAAGACCTCAGTTTTCAGTCAAGCTGATGGATCTGCGTATATCGAGCAAGGTAATACCAAGTGTCTTGCTGCTGTTTATGGTCCCAGAGAGGTAATGAGGAAAAGAGATAACGTGCAACAGGTGGTGAGCATGTAAGCTAATGGGACACTTTTTTTTTGTTGTAGGTTCGTCATCGTATGCAAGCTTTAGCCGATCGTGCACTTATCAATGTCGAGTTTAATGTTGCTCCTTTCAGTTCCAGCGAACGTAAAAAAAGATCAAAGAACGACAAGTAAGGAAGACTACTGTCATTTTATAAAAAAAAAAAAGAGAGAAGGGAACTCACACTCTATCTTTTCAAAAAAATAACAGACGATCACTTGAGGTTGCAGCTTTTATTCGTCAAACGTTTGAACCTGTTATTTTGACATCTCAATTTCCCAAGACACAAATTGATATTTACCTTCAGATTTTTCAAAATGATGGAGGATTACTGCAAAGTTGTATTAATGCTGCCACCATGGCTTTAGTTGACGCTGGTATTCCCATGTTGGATTACGTGTGTGCTTGTTCTGCTGGTTGTATTGATAAAGAGCCTGTTTTGGATTTAAATAATTTGGAAGAGTCTGCAGATACACCCGAGTTGACAGTTGCGATATTACCAAGAACCGGAAAAGTCACTTTATTAGAGGTAATTTTTTTTTTTGGAAGAGGAAGCGCATGATAAAGGTTTTGGATCATTAACCTTTACACCTTTTTTTTTCTTATTGCAAAAGATGGAATCTAGACTTCACGTTGAGAAACTTGCTAGTGTTACAGAGTTAGCAACGGAAGGTTGTATGCAAATTCACAAGGTGTTGGATTCAGTTATTAGACAGAACACAGAGCATCTTATGTCAAGATTAAACGCATAAACAACAACAACAAAAAACGTCATTAAAGTTTTACAATATTATTATTATTATTTAAGTAGTGTGTTTATATAAAAGATTAAATGACATGTATGTATAAGTATGAAAAAGGGGTGAGAGAGGAGAGATTTTTTTTTTATCGGAGCTCTGTAGCAATTTCAACATAATTACTAGGAAAGACACCTTGAATAAATGAGCCATCGGATTTATCTGCCTTATAACCCATCCACCAGATATCATCACTGGAATCTACCACAATAATCGGATCAGCGTTACCGAAACCCAACTCACCATGCTCACGCGCACTGAATTCAAATTTGGCATAATACAAATGAGGATTTTCCTCGGTTGCGATGGGATATTTTGTATTATTCTGAATCGCAATCGCCATGATGGATTTAAAATCGCTCTTGTACTTGGCCTTTTTATCCTTGGGTTCCTCCGTCTTCTTTGTATTACGCGATGACATGTATTCTTCCACCATACGTTTGGAGGAAGCTCGGCCGTCCATTGCACCTGGACCCGCTGCTGTGGATTCCTTACGTGTGATCGTAGGCACGGGCATCTTATACAGTGGATTGATCTGATCCTCTTCTTCATCTTGAATAAGCATACTAAGTGCATTCAAATCTCGATTGGCAATCACGTCATCAATTGATTCTGACTTTCTTCCTACAGGTTCTGTCTCCTGTGTATGGTATTTTTTAGGCTTGTTAGATTCTTCCTCCTCTTGTGGTTTTGGATTATAATACTCTTCAAATGCATCCTCGTCTTCTTTTGCACTTCGACGTGTCACCATGGCAGTAGCGGGAGCCAAGATATTGGCAGCATGTGCGGTTTCGATGGGAGAACCCACGTTGGCTGATTTCCAACGCACGGCCGAATCCGGGCTTAGGAGCTCGTCTTGTGCACTGTGTGTAGGAAATACGGTGGTATCAATGGGTGTTAATAACGATCCTGCTTCCGAGAGTCGGAAAGCATTTTTGTGCATGACTCGGGTATTCACATCATCAGCGGCTTCTTCAATCTCAGCATCGATATGAGTTTTAGGTGCATGAGATAGGTAGTCATGGTCCGAAAGATGGGCTTGTGTATCATGAGGGAATGCATTGAGCGATGTGAGCGAAGGTTGATATTGACTTCTTCCGAATCCGCTATTGGGTCTTTCGGAAGGGACAGCTTCTACTTTCACCGTACCCATTTCTGCAGCGGGGGCAGTTGTCCAACGAGCAATATCTGGATCACTTGAAAGACCTTCGGAGGTAGTATCCGTAATTGGGTTCAATAAATTGTTGGAATGTGTAGAGGATCCTAATTGAAGTGGAGAATAAAAACTATCGTGATAGACGGATTCCCTGGATCCTGCAGGTTCGACTGTGGCTACACCCAATGCAGGGTTATTCACGTTCGTCCATCGTACGTTGGATCCCGTGGTAGGCATACCGTTGACAGATAACGAGGATTGGGCATCATGATAGTTTTCTTGAGGTAAATGGTTTTCTGATTCATGAACGGCGATGGTGGGTGTGATGACGGCTGTAGCAAGTGCTTCTTTACTGTTGGCCGTAGTCCATTTTACATTACCCGTAGCAGCATGATGAGCTCGCGTTGCTTGAGGTCCACTGATAGGATCCACTAACGATGATTCGTCCGATGCACCTACCAAAGACATGGGAGAACCTTTACCGGTCTGAGGGGAGGCGCGAAGATGGGGAGGTGGAGGTGGAGGAGTATTGTTATAAGCAATGGATCTAGATCCTTGTGACTGATTATCTTCTTTGCGTTGATGATGCGAGAGTGCTCCAGCAGCAGCCGCAGCAGTACCCCCGAGAACAGCAGCTCCCACCATACCAGCGGTTGCCATGTTGTTATAAGATGCCGACTCACCGGATGGATAATTGTTTGCGGTAGGACTGGAAGGTAAGTGTCGACTATTGGCAGTAGCAAATGCACTTGCAGCCACAGATTGAGACATGGGACTGGGTTGATTGTTTGTAAATCCTTCTGAATTTCTGAAGGGATTGTAAGGGCTTTGACGTCCTGGGACTTCTACCATTTCTCCGGTTGTGTAACCATTGTTATAAAACGAATCGGTATCACGTTGATATTCACTGATGGGTCTTGCATACGACTCAGGTCGAGGCGAAGCGGCTGTCAAAGCGGCGGCGGCGGCGGTTGCGGGGTAAGCAGAATGAAAGTTATTATGATTTGAAACGGAACGTGCGTGCGCTGTAGGAAGAGGGGGAGGAGCTCTTGCGGTGGTCATGGCAATAGCGGTATTAAAGGGAGTTAATGCTTGTTCATGAAGGTGTTCTGTACTGATAGATTTTGACATGTTGTAAAATTGTTCGGTGCCGGGTTCGAGATGGCGAGGCTTATCCATGCTGTAATGACCATGATCGTCCGTGTCAATATGTTGTTTATCCTCGTTGTCCGAAGTTTCTTTCAACATGGTTAAAAGAGATTGAGGTGTACGAGGAGGTTTTCCGTAATAACCAGAGGGACTAGATTGAGGGTTGACCTTATGATCTCTTTTACGTTTCATAAAGATGATACACATGGCACAAAATACGATCAAGAAGACAATACCCAGTGCTACAGCGATGGAGACGAGAATCACAATAGGAGTTGGCAAATATTCTTTTTTATATAGAAAGATAAAAAAGAAAATGAGTATCCTAGCTTTTTTCAAAAAAAAAAGATAGTTTTATATATATATATATAGGTACTTACTTTTGATGATGGCAGGAACATACGGTTGATCTAAAAAGAACATGCTACTTAAAGCAGATTCGCCATTGTCGTTAGAAGTCACGAGATAGGGAATCCATGTTTTGCCATCATAAAACGCCGCACTGACATTTCCTAATTCACCCAAATTGATCAACCCTGTGGCGAGCAATATATTGGTTTTGGAATCGGCGATGGGTAACATGGTTAATTTCGAAATATGACTACCGGATCCTAATTCCACCACAGGTGCTTTAAATTGTTGACCATCCCAGATACGAAGGTAAGTTGAAGAATTATCTGCTGTCCTATTATATATATATATATACATGTTAGAATTTTTTTTTGTTTCATGATGGATTGGTGTGGGGGGGTTAGGACTTACTGTCCAGAGATATAAAGATGGTTTGTCATATTGTCATATGAAATAGCACGAGAAGGACCTGGTAAATTCGCTGTATCAAATGGACCCCACGTATTTTTTTTAAAATCAAATTCTGCTATTGTTAGAGGCGAGTTGTTTAATGTCATATTTCCACTTGTAACTAGTTTTTCCTGTTAAAAAAGAAATGTTAAAAAAGGGAAGGGGAATCACAAATTTAAAGTTGAGACAATTTTTTTTTTCTTACATTGATCAATAAAAAGTCATGGACTTCACCCACAAGACCAGAGCCAAGTGTATTCCATTGAAAATTCACTGTATTCAAGGAACAAATGGAAGTACAGGCAAGTGAATCAATGGAATTAAAGTTACCACCTACAATCATTGCTTTTTCAGCAGGTATATGACGAATGATATTCACATTGGCTGGTGATCCATCGCTTGCTACAAAAAAAAAAAAATTTTAGAATATAAAAGTGGGGGAGTGAGGATTATTTTGAGTGTCATTACTTTGGACCTTTGGAAACAAGGATAAAGATCGATTGGAAATACTGAAAACCGCCAAATTATTACCCGTTGCACTTGTAAATCGACCGCCCACATAGAGCAAGTTTTCATGAACGGCCATGGTACTTATTTGACCTTGCCAATTTGCACCTTCAAATCCACTCCAGGTATGATTGAGATTGTTATAAATGGCAATATTTTGAATATTATTAGGTAAAACAAATTCACCACCAAATATTGTTGTCGAACTCGTATTTTCCGATACCATGCTGCTGCTGCTGCTGCTGCTGCTGCTGCTGCTGCTGAATAAGACGCCGGAACTAATAGAGGATTGACTATCACCAGGATAGAATGGAATAGATTGTAAGGTATCCTTGGAGGTAAAGAAAGAAATACCATCGGATTGATATCGTTGTGCACTTTTCACATTACCCACAAAATAATCCGTATCATCTGCAGTCAATGTTTTATAGACCGTGCCTGATAAATAAGGTACACTACTATCGGAGATCCATTGTGCTTTTTTTGTATCCCACCAAGCATTACCAGATGCTCTTATGGGGTACGTATCAGCAACCGATTTCACCAGCTGTGTGAAATCTCCGGAAACAAGTAAAGAATTTGATGATACACTTAATGATTTCACAGGTCCATTTACACCCTAATTTATTTTTAAAAGATGGTTTTGTTTAGAAAATCCCCTCCCCATGCATTTTTTTTTTTTTTTTTTTGGGCTTATTGGCTATTCTTACCGATTTTAAAGAGCTCCAGGCAGATTTTTGTATATTATATTGAGCAACATTTGTCAAGCTATTTGACGATGTAGTTGTTGAGTTGATCATACTATTAAAACTGCCTCCGATGTAAAGATCTAAATATACATATATTAAAAAAAAAGCAAAGTTTGAGTATATATAGGACGTTCATTTGTATGCATTTTTTTTTTTTTTTACCAGTGGAAGTAACAGCAATTGCATGAATGGCGCCATTCAAACCTCCGCCAGGCAATGCTAGAATTTTTTTTGCACTAGCATCATACTGTGCAATATTGGTATATTGTGAGCCGAGTCCATCTTTACCGGTAAATTCACCAGCTAAATATAAATCCCCATCCAAAGTCACTTCCATGGCTTGTACAATTGAATTATAAGGTACGTTATCTACAATAAGAATTCTTTTTTTTTTAATATATGGGGGGGGGGGCGTAGAAAAAAAAAAAAGACGAAAAAGGTCTTACCTGGAAGTGCACCCCAAGCAAGTGAGGTCATGGTGATATTCGTTTGTGTGGAGTTATAGACCAAGACACTGGATAAAGCATCATTGGTAGCCATTTTTACAAGTTGAACGGATAAAGCGACGAGTTCAGAAGAAGTGGTAATGGAAGCATTTTTCGCTAAAGAAAGTACGATAGAAGGATTGTAATTGTCGGAAAGATCGAAATAGCCGGTAAAGATGGATCTACTTCCGGGATACTTTTGACTCATGGTGGCGTTTTCTTTATTGGCCTTGGACAGGGCAAAGCTCAGGTCGATATCTGTACGTTCTGAACAAGCGGTTGATTTGCATGGTGGTGTGTAAACCAACACCTCGTAAATGCCTGATTCTGCAATGTTTGGATAAAAGGTGACGGAGGATGTATCCAGCGTAGATTTGATGGGATAAGATAAATAAGGTGAACCGGATGTGACAGTAGTCCAATTTCCTACGGTGGAGACTTTGGGTAATGTGACGTTGGATGTACAGATATTGGTGGGATCGGGATTGACTGCATAAGTGAATATTTCGGATTGAAATACTTGGACAGAGGATAGACCACCACCTACGCCGTACCAAGATTTGATATCAATGGCAATGCCTGTTGTCATGAAGGTATCTAGGATTCTAAAATCTTGGTAGGTGACAGAGGGATTGTTGGATAAGGTGCAATTATCGCTACATGTGACAGCAATGCCAGTAATTGGGTCCAGATAGGATAAAGAGAAAAGCTGTGTCGTATTTGCTAATGACCGAATACTAAATAATTAAATAAATAAATAAAAAAATGGTTAATATAATATATTCGGAGGAGGGGAGGGTGGGCGGGAGGAGAAGATTACAGCAACTCCTTTAATTAATTGTGTATGGGTGTGTGTGTGGGGTTTTGTTATTTTTACGAAAATTCTTTTGTTTGACGGTTTTCTACTTTTGAGTTTGCGATTCGGACAAGAGAAGGATTGACGCTGTAAGTTGAAAAAGCTGTTTGCCAAGTACCTTGCACTCCTTCATCTAATAGCCATGAAGAGGAGCTACATAAAATAGAGGAAGGATTTAACCCAGATGTTGCTGAAACACCCTACACACACAAAAAAAGAAAGTTAAGGAACCTTTTTTTTTTTTAATTAAGGTGTTTAATGAAAAAAAAAAAAGAAACTTACGGTTGCAGGTAGACTAATGGGCTGACTTGCAGGTGCATGAAGTGATTGACCATCTGTCGTGGTATCAAAACGACCGCCAAAAACAATTTGATTTTTGTTCTTTAAGATGGAATATACAGGACCATTAAGACCTTTCCAAGGTAATCCAACCCATTTTTCACCTTTCCATAATGCAACATTTCCACCAAATTGAGAGAGAGAGGTTGAATAGCTGACACTGTCGGATGTGCTGGGAGCGGTGAAGGATCCACCTACATAGACCTGATCGGTATCACAATAAATACTGTGAACAATACCGTCTAATCCCTTTGATAAAGGTTTGAGTTGATGCGTTGTTAAATCGATGGAAGCAATATTCTTGACAGATTGATCTCCCATGGTTGTGAAATTGCCACCGAATATCAAGGTGTTTTTGAAAATACAGGCATCGTAAATGGATCCATCTATACTGGATGAACCCAAAAGCTGTAAGGTATCGTTTGATAGTGAGATGACGGAGGATGTTAAAGGTGGAAGAGAAGTTAATTGTTTGGTGTCCTTATATAAGGATATGCCATTGTATGTTCCAGATATGGTAAGTTGCTCCAGAGGATCAAAATTGATATTGGGATGTGTAACGTACGATGCTAGAGTGCCATTCAGTAACGTGAATAGCAGTAATAGTAAGCTGGAATAATAGTGTCTCATACTGAGTTGTGAATTGTAATGTAATGGTGCTTTTAGATGAATGTCAATCGTAACATGAAGTTTTTTTTTTTTTTTTATAATAATAATATAAAAAATTGGGTGTTGTTTATATGTTGCACCAAATTTATTGCTAGATTACTATTTAACGTAATAAATAAAATAAAAAATTCAAGAGAGAAAGAGAAAAGGAGTGTGAAAAGAAAAAGGATAGGAAGAAAAAGAACAATGAAATAAAGCGTGGAAAGGGAGAATTGCAAGAACAAATTATATAAAAAAGAAAGAGGGAAAAGGGTTACAATTATAGAACAGAGTAAATTGGCACATGTTACCTGAGATTATGGCAACACCGCTCGATGTTACACTCAAAGTTATTGCCTATTTTTATTTAATGGTTTCTCTTCTCTGTTCATTTATATAAATAAAAGTAACTGTCTTTTTATATATATATATATATCTAAAAACACACACGTCCCCTATTAACATTCCTTCTTTCAGCGCGTGTCACTCTTATTTTCTGTTCATGCAAGGCTTTACTAAATATTCTGCCCTTTCTGATCTTAAGTACATTGTTCTAAGCTACTTTAGCACTTAATAAAAGGGGGCAATAGAACGCTAGTAAGAGTAGTATAAGCTAATGTGCACTACGCACGATCACTACTAAAATCATTGCGTAGGGCTAAAAATTTAAAAGTGTCTCCACTCCCATTGCAACCGATGTTTTTTTTCCCTGTATAAATGCCATATATGGGCAGCACGTTTCTGTGTAAAAACTTATCTCTCTACACAGAAAGAGGAGGGAGATTATTCGTCCCATAGTAGTAGTGAGCCAAACAGGTTATTTTTTTAAGATGTCTTAAAAATTAATTTTTTATAAATGGAAAAAGTAATAAAAATAAAAAGCTGGTCCTTAAAAAAAAAGTGTAGACCAATTAGGTGATAAAGCCGTTGAAATAAATGGCCTTGAGAAGTGTCATTTATAGAAATTGAATAAAACATACCTACAGAAGAAAAGCCTCTTTATGAGTTCTATTGTGTCTTTTGTTTGTTTGTTTAGAGATGTTGACAATAATACACAATCCGAGATATAAAAAAAAACCATTTCGCGACCATTTTTACTGTTATAATTAAATCCACACATAGAACATTAGAAGTTAGTCTTGTAAAATGTTGGATTCTCGATTAAAACATACCTAGATGACTACATTTTGGAACTTTAGCTAGTACTACCTGTAGTGTTTATTATCATCGTATGATAGAGTGAGTGTTTTTTGTTTGAAGGGGGACTAGTATTTACTATACCGTCCAAAAAAAGAAAGAAAATAACCCTTCTTTTAGATGGGGCATGTTAGTGCGTATAGGATCATTCATTTTCGCGCGCGCGTAAAAAAAAAACCGTTGTCAGGGTAAAGTCTATAAAACTGGGCAAAGGCAACGGATGAATAGGAAAGACCAACGTGGGAGAAAGTATCCAATCAAGTAGGGTTCCGTGAATCTGTTGGGAGGAGGGGAAGACCCGCGGTAGGTCTTTTTTGGGGAATTTTTAACATTCAACAAACTGTAAACCCTGGCTGCCTCATCTTTTTACAAGGTATTTCAAACTCCCAATTTTGAGTGCGTAGTGAAAAGGATCACTGTCAAATAAAGCCCTATGACAAATCTATCTGAAAAAAAAAACCTTAATCTCGTGTGAAAAAAAAAGAGTTTATTCAAAGTTATTTCTTTTGACATGCTTCACAATCAGACTTGTCATTTGCTAATTGTCTAAAAAAAAAAAGTGGTGTTGGGTCAAGCATGACAAGGTGTTAGAAATTGAAAAGGGAATGCTTACTTTTTTTCACGACAAGCACGTTGAAATTCGTCCCATTCCTTGATGCATTTGGCACGGTCATTGTTATTTGCTTCAAGACATGCCTTGAGAGGATTATAGTCGCATTCCACTTTTCTTTGAGTTTCCATGGTTTACAAAAAAAAAAAAAAAAGATTTAAATAGAGTGTAATTTATTACTAAAAAATTGTGGGTAAGAAAAGGGAGATGTGTAATTGGTTGGGATGTGGGGGGGGATAATTTAGAAACACTTTCTGTGAACGATAGAAGGACCAGATTCGTCGTATTCTTGCTTTGAGATCCACATTTGTTGGAAAGTGGAAAGAGAAGCCAAAATAGAACCACCAATCCAGACAGAGTACTTTCTCTCTGGGGGAGCAACAATCTTGATCTTCATGGAAGAAGGAGCAAGAGCAGTGATTTCCTTTTGCATACGGTCAGCAATACCAGGATACATAGTGGTACCACCAGACTATTTCATTCATAACGTTAATTAACTCACTCACATTCACATTACTCTCTGTTTATAAAACTTACCATGACAATGTTGGAATACAAGTCCTTACGGATATCAACATCACACTTCATGATGGAGTTATAGGTGGTCTCATGGATACCGGCAGATTCAAGACCCAAAAGAGAAGGTTGGAAGAGAGCTTCAGGAGCACGGAAACTAAAATACACATATTTGTTTTTAGTCTCCTTTTCAAAATAAGAAAAAAATTCATTAAATTGTAAAAATACTTTACCGTTCGTTACCAACAGTGATGACTTGACCATCAGGAAGCTCATAGGACTTTTCAAGAGCAGAAGATTGGGCAGCAGTTTGCATTTCTTGTTCGAAATCAAGAGCAACATAACAGAGCTTTTCCTTGATATCACGAACGATTTCACGCTCAGCGGTGGTAGTGAAAGAATGACCACGTTCAGCGAGAATACGCATCAAGTAATCAGTCAAATCACGACCAGCCATGTCAAGACGTAAGATAGCATGGGGAAGAGAATAACCTTCATAAATAGGAACAGTGTGAGTGACACCATCACCGGAATCAAGAACGATACCAGTGGTACGACCAGAGGCATACAAGGAAAGAACAGCTTGGATAGCAACATAGAAGGCAGGGGCATTGAAGGTCTCGAACATGATTTGAGTCATCTTTTCACGGTTAGATTTAGGGTTTAAAGGAGCTTCAGTCAAGAGAACAGGATGTTCTTCGGGGGCAACACGGAGTTCGTTATAAAAGGTGTGATGCCAAATCTTTTCCATATCATCCCAGTTGGTAACAATACCGTGTTCAATGGGGTAACGTAATGTTAAGATACCTCTCTTGGATTGAGCTTCATCTCCAACATAGGAGTCCTTTTGGCCCATACCAACCATCACACCTTGATGACGGGGACGACCTACAATCGAGGGGAAAACCTATATCACACGTGGTTACTTTACTGTTATCTGACCACTTCTACCTCCTCCTTTTTTGTCTATTACTTACTGCACGGGGTGCGTCGTCACCAGCGAAACCAGCCTTACACATACCGGAACCATTATCAATAACCAACTATTGTTTTTTTAAAAAAAAATTGTAGATGATGTTAATGTCAGTCATCTGCCTTTTCTCAAACAAAAAAAAAGAAACTTACAGCAGCAACTTCGTCCTCCATTTTTCTTATAATATTTAATAAAAGAGAGAAAAAGAAAAGAAAAAACGCGCTTGGGGAGAGGGAAAAACGTTCCCTTTTTAAATCCTAAAAAAAAAAAGAAAAAAAAAAGAGTGACGCAAGGGAGTCCAAGTTTCCCGCTCAGTATGGAGGCACCTCTTGGCCTTTAAGCTCAGTCAATTCTAAAAAAAAAAACTTGGCGCAACAATGAAATCATGCTTGACACTAAATAACATTGTACGGAATTCCAAAAAAAAAAAAAAGATCTTCGCGGGTGTTGAAAGGCTTTGGTCAGTTTATTTTTGGGGGGAGAGTGTAGGGGGGAGGGGGGGGGGAATGTAGCTATCAGTAAAACAAGAATGAAACAACGTGCACGGTCCCTATCAATCTGAAAAAGAAATAAACGTGTGGATTATCATTGGGAAGAAAAAAAAATGAAAGCACTTATCATCTCCGCTGTACGTGGGTTTATTTATCTTTTTTAGATGATGTGAGTAATACCCATCTTTTTTTTTTTTTTTTGGTTGGTGTGTATAAATCAAGGTTTCTTTTACTTTATCTCTCTCTCTCTTTTTTTACTTTATCAACCCTTTATCAATAATAATATAAGAATGGATCTTTCTTGGTGTATCATGTGCGATTGTCAATCGAACGAAGACAACGTAAGTGTCTAATATAAGAGAGTTTAAAAATAGAACAAGGATTTTAACTGTAAAAGTAGTTGTATTGTTCAGAATCATGTCGTATCCAAGATGTCAATCATAAACATGCTACTATAAAACCAACAAGTACACCTGTACTCGATCCATTCTATTCATCGTTTCAACATGAAAGAAGACGCACTTCTGTCACCATTTCCAAGTCAATTCGCTCGGTGGATCTTTATCTGTCCAGTCCAACTTCCAGTCTTCGCTCTCAATCCTAATCTAATCTTTATTCTTTATACATTATACCCCCCCCCCACTCCCCTTCCTCTCCTACAAAAAAAAAAGAAAGAGTAATCATTGTGATTAAAATAGAAGGGAAAACCACTATTTTTTTTTTTTTTTTTCTGGGGGAAGAGTTCATCTTTTTATTATTGTCTATACAGAAAAAAGAAAGAAAAGAATGGGAATAATTTTTTTTTTTTGGGGGGGAGACGGGGAACACTAGGATTTTATGTGTTTACATAAATCTGTATGCCAGTAAAGTCGAATCTGAGAATCGAAACCAATCTTGCAATCTTGACAATAATACCAGTGCGTTTCTGTCGATTTCATGTCGTCGTCATTGGATTTTTTGGAAAAGAGTGTGAAAAAACGAGTGGAAAGTGACATAACGATAAAAGGAATGGAATGGGGGGAGTAAAAACTGCAGAAAATAAGATATGGATAGACATTCTACTTTTTTTATTTTCGACTCTCTTTAAATAGAAAAAAAAAGAATGAAAGTATCTAAAAATACACGGAACAAACCTCCCTCTCAATTTTCTTTTTAATTAGATTCAACACAAAGGCGAAGTTGTCATAGCAACAAATATATGAGACGATCGACAAAAAAAAAAGTTTAAATTGAAGAACACGAGAAAAAGAAAAAGATTTATAGGTATAATATAATTTTTTATTAAATATATCAAACAAAACTAAATGAAATATTTAATTTTCAATCAAGCCCAAAGAGAGAACCCAAAAAGAAAATTGAATAGAAATCTATTGAAAAAGAAAAATATATAATTAATAAAACTGATTTGCAATATAAATATTGTAAATAAGAAAAATAAAAGATAATAATTTGCTTTAATTATATCAGAGGTTTTGTTAAAGGTAGCTAGGGGTTTTTCGTCAACGGTTCTGGTCAGCCAGTACGGCCTTCCAGACCCTAAAGTCAAATGCCTGAATCATCCTTAAAGAAAGCGAAACTATTCTTTTTTTTTTTCCCAATCACAAAAAGAGAATAAAAACTTACCATTTAGAATTGTTTGAGAGATAAAAGATAATATTTTTTACAAGAAAGTTGGCTCATTCCTTCATCTTTTATACTTGTCTAAAAAAAATTTTTTTTAAAAAATTTAAACAGTCCTCCTACAAAAAAAAAAAAAAATTTTCTCTCTCTCTCTAAAAATGTAACCCCTACCCTAATTAATCAAAAAAAGGCTCCTAGGAGGGTAAAATAAGATCTCATTCTCTCCCAATTGCTCTTTTTCTCTCTGTTTTGTTCTGCAATGCAGTTGACACTATGTTACGCTTACCACCCGATATTGTATTACACATCTTTTCGTTTCTTCCTCTGTTAGACCTTATCAAGACCCGAAATGAACAGTCACTAAATTTTTACAGTCATCAAGAATTGTTAGCCCGCATCAAACGAGATGGATGGACGTTATTTTTCCAAACACCGTCCGAATATTTCAGTCTATTATGCAACCGCGATACGCCATTGATACCTTTGGCTACTTTTACCTGTGTGGGTTATCAATCGCGTTCACGTACCCTGAGATTTGTTTCGACGGATACGCTGGAGATGCCTGCAGATAATTTTTTAGTGATTCGTATGTATTGTAAAGAATGGATCCATTTCCTGAGTGAAGATGATTCAATGACCTTATTAAAAATCGGGTGGCGACCGGGTGAACATGGAGAACGTCGCATGAATGAACATGTCCAAATCGCTTATTCGTGTCTAAAAACCATAAAGAATACCTGTCATCAATGTCGTCCCAGTGATCGATGTCGTAAACATGCCTTCTTATCCACGCCTACTGCCATCACGAAAAATCTGTTGCAAATTCACACTGTACGAGTCTCCTTGGATTGGTTAAATCGAGGTTTCATCGTTTAAAGTTTTTTTTTTGTGACTCTAAAATCATCATGATTCGTCATAGTTGCATTTAATAAATAATCTAAAAAAAAAAAAAAAGACAAAAGGATTACTCTCTTTTTTACTTATTATGAGTTTTATTCGACTTGCTACGCGTTTCATAGGTACAACAAAACGTGTACAATCCACACGTCACATTCATACCTCGACTATTCTTTCTGGAGAATGGAAACACGCTTTATCCTCCCCTTATTATAACACGGGTAAAAAAAAAAAAAGGCATGATGCCCCTGTGCATAAAATTTAAAAAAAAATTGATGATTAAGCACGGGTTGTTATTCAGGTACATCCATGCCAAGAGAACTACGTAAACAACTGGGTATCCATGGTCAAATCCCTAGTGTAGTAGAAAGTCTCGAGATGCAATCGAAACGCGCCTTGAAACTTTTACGTGCTAAACTCTCACCCTTTGAAAAATACCTGTTTATGGCGCAGCTACGTAACAATAATACCAAACTCTTTTACAGCCTTGTCAACAACCATATCGAGGTAAACTAAGCCAAAATGATAAGAAAAACATCTTTTAACCAACACTTTAAGGTGATTAGGAATTTGCTCCGATTATCTATACACCCACGGTAGGAGAAGCGTGTTTAAATTATTCGGCCATTTACCCTTTTCTGAATTCACCGGCGGGGACACCCGATGGACTCTATATCACTTTAGATGATCTTGATGATTTAGATAAAATAATCAGTGATTATCTTGAACGTACGGAGGGAGAAATACCGGATATTACGGTGATGACAGATGGTTCGCGTATATTGGGATTGGGAGATCTTGGGATGAACGGGATGCCAATTAGTATGGGTAAATTACAGCTGTATGTTGCTGGAGCAGGTATTGATCCACGTCGTACGCTACCCATTGTCCTTGACTTTGGTACGAACTCGCACGATAATCAAGCGGATGAATTTTATTTGGGGAGTCGACAAAAGCGACCCAGTGACGATGTATTTTATGCAGCCATGAAAAAAGTCTTGACGGCATTGACAAGAGCGTTTCCCAACATGGTGGTTCAATTTGAAGATTTCTCCAGTGCCCATGCCTTTGGTTTATTAAAAGAGTACAAGGAAAAAATAACTTGTTTCAATGATGATATTCAAGGAACGGGTGCAGTGATTCTTGCTGGTCTCATTAACGCATTTCGACAAGTGGAGATACCATTAGATCAACATCGCATTGTGTTTTATGGTGCTGGATCTGCCGCTGTAGGTGTAGCAAGACAAATTGGAGAGTATTTACAGATTGAACATGGGTTATCGGAAAAGGAATCCAAGGACATGTTTTATTTTATTGATTCAAAGGGTTTAATTACCTGTGATCGAGGAGATGAGGATTTGGCTCAACATAAAGTGTATTATGCTAGAACGGATAATAAAGGACAACAATTTAAATCCTTGCAAGAGATCATCAATCATGTTAAACCAACCACATTAATTGGTTTATCATCCAGAAAGAACGCGTTTGATAAAGAGGCATTGACACGTATGAGTGAATTGAATGAACAACCCATTGTTTTCCCCTTATCCAATCCAAGCAGTAAAGCAGAATGTACCTTTGAAGAAGCCATGCAAGCGACCAAGAATAAGGTAGTGTTTGCCTCAGGTACTGCTTTCCCTCCTTATACGATTCCGGGTACAAATGAAATACGTACGCCTGGACAGGGAAACAACATGTACATCTTTCCTGGTATTGGCTTTGGAGCGATTCTGGCAAAACCCAAGACGATCACAAACCGTATTGTGTTGCGTGCTGCAATGGCGTTGGCAGATACGTTGACACCACAGGAAAGAGAACGTGGGTTGTTGTATCCTGAATTAAATCGTATTCGAGAAGTATCAGCTACGATTGCATCAGCAGTGGTAGATCAGTCTGTGCGAGATGGTTTGGCGGATGATGAAATGAAGGCAGTGCACCCAGATGATTATGATGCCTTTGTGCAAGCTCGAATGTGGTCACCTGAAATTGAAAATTAAAAAAAAAAATAAAAAAGTTGAGGTTGTCACACAAATATTTTGGTATCCCCGAGGCGTTGTCAACTTTTCTTTTTTGCCAAGGGCCCAACTAACTTAAAAAAAAAAAAAAAAAGGAAGGAAAATATATTTTTCCGAAAGTGGGATGATTCTATGTAAGTTGATCGGGGGCGGGTTTTCATGTAACAAAATACAACAAAAAAGAATCTGATAAAAAAAAAAGGTTTCATACGATTTTATCAGATGCTAAAATAAGATGGCGGGTCCCTCCCTTTTTTATGGTTTTATATGTGTATTTATAAAAACATGGTTTGTCAAACCGCGGCTTTTTTTATTGAGTATATTTGGAATATTTAAGGTTTATTTAGATTACTTATTGTGTATTTTACTGTAGTAAAGCCCTTGTGAGAGAGAGAGGTCAGGCCAACAGGGGGGGTTGTAATTTTTATGACTGCGCATGATTATCCGTGCCACCTTACCATCATTTGAAAGGAAGGTGTTTGAAAAAATGTTTGTAATTAATAATTGGAACAATGTTCTCGCGTTACATTAAAGAGAAAAAGGGGAAAAAATGTAATGAATTTTATTTAAAAAAAAAAAAGTGCAAGTGGTTTGAAAATTTTGGTGTCAAAAATAATGAACCCAAGGATGTGTTCATATTTTTAGGGTTAAACAAGGAATAATGTAAAAATAAAAAAAGAGAGTTTTGGATGTAATTTGTCTACCTTTTTTTTTTTTTGACGAGTGAAAAAAAAACGATAGTTAAAAAAAAACGTAATAAATAAATAAATAATGGAATGAGATTTTCGAAAAAAATAAATAATGGAATAAGTGTGTGTGTGTGTGTGTTGGGGGATAATAAATAAATAAAATGTGTGTAAAGGAATAAAATATTATACAATTAGTTGTCAATGATATAGGAAGGAGTAGTAACAGTAGACTTCTTTCGACGTTCTGAAATGAAACGTTGTCCATATACAAGTACGGAACCAACCATCATCAAGCAATGACCAATACCCAGCAACAAGAAGGGAGCTCCCTTCATCCAACGATCAAACAAGACACCACCGACTTTGGAAAGGATAATAATACCAATAGCGCCAATAAATGAATAAGTAGCACTGACAGCTGCATGATCTTTTCTGTCAATAAAGTCACCGGCCACCATCGCCATACCCGAGATAATCATACCGTACTGTCCTACAGCAATCAAAATGACAAAACCAAGTGAGAGCTTACTAGTAGGATCAATAGAGAATGCAAAAGGGATACAACCACATGCACCCACAACACCAGCAATAAAGACGGCCCATTCCTTGGGGGCATATTCAGAAGCCAAGGAAAAGAAACCTGTCGCAGCAAGTGCAACCAATTGCGCATAACCAGATAAAGAAGAAGAAGAGGCTAAAGCATAAAGACAAGTGGATCCTGGCTTACATTTACCAGCTTCAATATAATATTGAGTGACCCAGAGCACCAAAAAGTTGGTAATGATAATTTCATCAGCACGAGCAAAGAAACTAGAGGCATAACCAAGAGCAATTCTAGGTTCCTTACCGAGTTTAATACCACTGTAAATCTTTAAGAAAAATCCCTTAAAGTGATTGACAGGTGGACGCTTGCAAGAATCCTTGGGCATACAAAAGAATAAAATTACACCAAGACCCATGGCAGTGGAACCAATAATGGCATTGGAATAGATCAAACCATCAAAACCGTCTGGGTATTTAAGAGAGAGTAAAGCAGGGACCAAGAAGAGACAGAGAGCAGCAAAAGTAGCACCCAGACCTGAAGCAATACCGATACTACCAGCAACAAGACCACCTTTACCGTGAGCAACTTCCATCATCATGGCAACCATCATGGCAGTAGAGCCTGAAGAACCAATGGAAAAGACAAGACGAATGATGAGCATTTGAGGATAGACATTGGAGATATATGAATAACTGACGACACCAGCACCCATAAGTACAATGGAACAACTCATGACACCACGACGACCGATATGATCTGCAGCCATGCACCAGCCAATGACACCGAAGAGAGCAATAATTTCAGCATAGAGAGATAAGGAACCTGTGATGTCACCTGGATTCTTGGTGATACTAAGGATACCGTATAAAATCTGGGTTTGGGCGCCGGCAATATAAACAATCAATGATAGTGAAACAAAGACGGCAAAGATCATGGCAAAGAACTGCAAAGGATGTACATGCGGTTGAAGTGGAATCCACCACATAAATTTTCGAGGAGGTCGTTGATCGACTTCTCGTAAAGATGAGTTGTAATCAACGCTGACGACGCTAGACTCTGACACAGCCGTCTTTTCATTCAAATAACTTGAGTCTTGATTCATTTTTTTATTTTGTGAAAGTTAAAAGAAGAAGAAGGGGAAAACTTTCAACTTGTTTTTTTATACACAAAGATATGAAAAAAATAAAAAAAATAAAAGTATAAAATAAGTAGAAAAAGAGCGTACGGAAAGTGCAACCATTCTACCGTGGTATTAGTTATTTTATTATCAGATGGAAAAAAAAATATTACAATACCCGAAAAAAGCATCTATAATTATTATTTTTTTTCGTAATAAAATCTTATCAGATGTGAAAACTTTTTTCGTATTTTAGTATATCCACTGACCAGGGAATTTTCTCACTCTTCTGTGAGATTTTTTTTTGTTCCTTGCTTCAAGTTTGGAAACAAAACTCGTGTTAAACCTTTTTTGCGGAGATTACCATTGTCCCATTTGTAATCTTGAGTTTCCATCTAAATGTTGTATTTTACAAAGAATAGGTAAAGCAAAAGTGGCACTTACAAAGAAGATAGACGTGTTTTTAGTAGATCTTTTTTTTTACGATTACTCCAAGTCATTGGTAATTCTAGATGTTTCTTTCTTTGGTACACAAATAAGTGAGATCAAAAAAAAAAAAAAAAAAAAAAAAAAAAGATATCTGATTTTTTGTGTTATATTAGAAGAATCTGATAAAACTATTGTTACACAACTGTCCCACCCTTTCTGTTAAACTATAATTGCTTTTTTTACTATTTCTACTGGGTATCAAAAAAAAAAAATTATTGTGTATTCAGCTTTTAACTCCAAAAGGCGCGGGGAGCCATAGTCCGCAATTATCCGTTCTTTCAATCTATTAAGACAGAAAGAAAAAGAGTGTACAACTCAGGTTCCAACAGGGGGTGACAAAATAAAAAATTTACTTTAAATATAACTTGTAGATTTTCTCTCTGTTCTCTTTTTTTTTCTCTTTACAATCAATTTCTTTATTTTTTTTGCAATCATCAAATATGCGTTCTGCCATTGCTCTTTCCATCATTTCTGCCGCTGCTGTCGCTTCCGCCGCCAACTGTAACCCTTCTTACAACGTTGCTGGTTCTGGTGATTGTTTCACTGCTTGTAATGTCGTAAGTAATTAAGATATTTTATTTTCGGTAAATGTGTGCTGTCATCTAAAAAAAAAGTAAATAATTGTAGAAAGCCGGTCAAACCTACGTTTCAGGTTGGACTATGGATAGCACCTCTGAAAAGTTCCTTCCCTCTTTAAAGGTGATGTGTACTAAGGGTACTTCTCAATACACAGCCTTCATGACAACCGCTGGTATGTGTATGGCCACCTGTAGTGACCCTGTTGAGCTCTTCAATGCTGAATTTGCTGGTGCTTGTGCATGGTATGCTGAACATAAGGACGATGTCTGTGCTGGTGATGCCGTCACCACCACCACTGCTGCTGCTGTTACCACCACTACTGCCGCTGCCGTTACCACCACAACTGCCCCTGCTGCCGATGCTACCACTGCCCCTGCTGCTGATGCTACCACTGCTGCTGCTACCAGCTCTGGTGCCCCTGCTATTGTTGCCACTGCTTTATCTAGCGGTGTTTCTGCTGCTAGCTCTGGTGCCTCTGCTGCTTCCTCTGCTATTGCCAGTGCTTCTCACAGCGGTAAGCCCGCTGCTGCTTCATCTCCCGCTGCTGCTGCCCCTGAAAGTGCTGCTAGCAAGTTGCAACTCGGTGGATATGCTATGGCTTTAGTCGCCTGTGCTAGTTACTTTGCCCTTTAAGCTCTTTATGTCTTAACTAATTAGCCAAAAAAAACTCCTTATTTATTTATTTTCAAAAAAAAAAAACCGAAAACTACATTACTCTTATTTCTCATTTATTTATTTTCACTACCCAACATAATTGATATTTTGTAATCTTGCACTACAATAATAAAAATATCTCACACCTTTTAATTGCTATAATTTTATATATCTAAAAAAAAGAATCCTCCCTTTTTTTTTATATATAATATACATTGGCCATTGTAAAACCTTGATTTAGCATAATTCCCAATGTATTTCTGTCCATCTTTTGATTCGTTTAATTTCAGTTAGCATTTGGGTCCGAGAGTCTGGAGTTAACCCAAATAATTATCAGATTTTTTTTTGGGTAGAGATCTAAAAAGGGTTACAATCTAATTTTTAAATTGATCGGTTTCACTTGTACCATAACAAACCGAGTATGGAAAGGGTATTTATAAGCCTATCGCGATCTGAGTGGAAATCAGTGAACTCCCATTATCATTGGTGATAGTGGACTTTCTTTTAATTATTTATTTACCTGGGTTAAAATCACATTGACTCTCTACTTCACAATGATAATTATAAATATGAATCTGGGTGGACCGTAACAAGTAACGAAAAATCACGCTTCTTTTCAATCATTAAATAAAACTAGTTGTTCTTTTTTTTTCAAGTGTTAGGTAATACAACAGGGTAAAAATTAGAAATTAAATGCTCAAAACCAAACGTCTTTATAGAATTCATTCAGTCATTGCCCAGCATAAAGCGAGACCATTTATTTACAACAGTAGAATTACTCTAGTATCAAAAGTGAACCATGTGATACAACAGAGTAGATATAGTGTGTCCACTAAATTCCCATGAGGGAGACACTTTGCCTTAATGACTCTAAACAACCCGTCTTGAAACACATATTAAGCAGTCCATAGTTGGTGCGAGTATTGAGTGAACTGAATATCATAGACGCAATTCCAATCATTCATTATTCAATGCTGTCTAGTAGTGCCCTTGGGCAGTACGAGAGGCACTATTCACCATCTTTTTACTCTTGCGTCTATAAACGATACAGCGATACATATTCATATTTTAAAGGCGCCCTTCTTGATGACCAATTAAGAGTAATTATGCTTTATTTAATACTGTTTGATGGGAAAACTAAAGACGTCAAATTGTGATATATACATCTACAAGTTATATGCCAAGTATAATTCGAGCTTTGATGAAATAGTAAAAATATCCATCCAAATATACTCGTAACATTAAATCTAAAGGGAAGTAATGATATTCCCCCTTCCCTTTTGTATCATGTTGAACAAGATCGCCTAAAAAGTTCATGCCAATTTTAGTAAAGTAAGTAAACCATTACTCATGACGCCAAGATCAATATGTAAATTCGTAGTGAGTTGAAAATTCATGTGATGACCAGGCTTCCTGTTTTTCTCCCTGTATTGTATGATTAACGTGAATAGCCTTTTTTTGAATTCTTAGGTTTAGTAAAACCACTACTAAGTAAGAAGAAAACATAGATAAATAGTAGTTAGGGCATAGCTTTATTATGCTTTTATACAACTTGAATTCAATGATATAGCATCTACACTATGTATGTTGGTTATAAATCCAGTAAAAATTATCAGCTTTACATGGCTGCTTGATGGGAAGTTTTATTTAACACTACTGACTAGAAATTTCCCAAGTGCGTAATATAAGGGATGTGCACGTACTAAAATTCTTAAAACAAAATGGGATTTTTCTTGAGCTACTTGCGAATTCTCGTTTTATGACACTACAGGCGATAGTAAAAGAGAGCTATATTATGCCCACAAAGCTTAAAAATAGAATATTTTCTTGCTTTTATAGGAAGACAAAAAAACTAATTGGAATATCATTCTGGACAATCCATTTTGACGGAATTGGGTTTTGGAGACTATACAGATGCTCATTTAGCACTTTGTCAAACAAAAGGGAGCCGAGTTACACGGAACTTTTCTTAATGCAGTCATTTCCCATAACATAAACCTAAAATTTACACAGAATCATTGATTCCAGGCTGATAAAAAAGTTGTTGTCAATAAATAACTAAGAGAGGCTACACATGTTATGTGAACGAATACTACCTTGTTGTCAGTATAGAATGATTCAGAAAAGATAAACAATAAAAACAAAACTAGCCTTTTGGATTATCAGCTCATAAATAAATAATAAATGTTGTTTTATAAGTATATTTAGCTTACAAGGAGCCATATTTTGTACCACCAATGAATTTACTTTTGGTCTTGTAGTTTCCTTCTTTTTCATAATGCATTTATAATTGAGACGCATAAGGTCAACTACAAGTCAGTTACATGCAAAAAAAAAGAGAGAGAGACATGATTTTATTTGTCTGTCACGTCAAAACAAAGTATCATTCCTGATAATAAAATGTAATGATGTGGCTGAATAAAAAAAAAAAAAAAAAAAAAAATCTAAATTAGGCCTTCTTAATATCACTTTTGATCCAAGATCTAACTTTTTCAACCATGTAATCAACATGTTTAGGCTCTATCATTTAAAAAATAAGTTAGTAAACACTATTCAACCCTAAACGAATTCAATTGAATTACCTAAACAAAATGCATGAGGTATATTTTCCGCACAAAGATGAACAGTTCCTACTCAAAAAAAGTTAATGCCCGTCCCCTTCCGGAATAATGCTGGTCTTTAAAATTACCTGTAGGAAAGTGTTTGATCATGTAATCATGATGGTCCTTGGGGGCCCATTTATCATTGGCCGAATAGTATAGAACAAACTTATCTAAATGATCCACATAAAAATCATGGTCTAAATCCTTGATGGATTCCATTTCACAGCGTGCCATCGTAATGACATTCTTCAAGACGGATGAATGCATCAATTGATGTGCAGTCACTTGAAGTCCATCGCCCGATTGCCCAGTAGCCACACCTACAAAGAATTGTCGTACAGGTGGTGCTAAATAAGACGCAAGTGATCCTGCAATACCGAATACCGAAGTAGGAACAGCATTGATAAGGCGCTAAAACACAAGTATTTCGAAATTAGAATTTGTATATATGTGTGTGTGTTGCTTCTGACTCGCTTACATTGATATTGACACCGTTGGGAGTAATAGCAATTTCCCTCAAGGTGGGGAAAAGTGCAATGACACGAGAAATGCCATGATGAGGTCTCTTTTTTAAAACTTCTGCAGAAATGTAAGAGCCAACTGAATGTCCCACAAGAATAAAGTTGGTTTCGGGTCCATTTTCTTTAATGAGGGTATCGATACAATCTAATTTATGCTGAATTTGGTCTTCGAGTGTGTACGCGTTTTTATCGCCCGAGTTGTGTTCGTGATAGTTTTTTGAATGACCTTTATGAGAGACTAAATATAAAAAAAATGTAGAAGGGGGGGGTGGTCAATGCAACAGCGCACGCTTTGATTAGGTGTTTACTTTTTTACCACCAATGATTTCGAATGCAGGAGAAGGAATGGCCTGATAGATGCCTTCAAGAAAACTGGTGTAGTACTCTACCAGTCCGGGATTACCGGGAATGAAGAGCAAGATGGTTTTTGGTTTGGAAGCGGAAGCGGGCCATAATAAAGTTTCGGTTTGATATCCTGCCACATCCCATACTGCACGAAGTGGTGTGCGTAATAGAGAGTTTCTCAGAATTGGAGTCATGGGAGTACAAAGTGAGAGAGAAAGGAGATGAAATAGTTTCTATTTCCTAAAACAAGTAATTCGAAAATAAGCCACGACCCACACGCACACAAACTATATCACAGCAGTGCTGTTTTTTTTAAACCTCAAAATGATTATAAAAAAGCTCAGCCCAATTTTTTTTTAAAATTGCATTTCTGATCTCTTTTCCTTTAGCTTTTTTTAAATATCTAAACAACCCTCCAATTCATCCTAACTACAATGTCTTTATTTCTCGCCAAAAAGCAAGAGGATCTCAACCAAAAGTAGGTTTAATTCCTTCTTACGCCGTCTTTTTTATTAATCCTTATAATTGTTTAGGAAAGTACGAGATTTGTTACGTTTGAAGGAAAACAAGAAATGCTTTGACTGTCCAACCAAGGTAATGCCCAAGTGTCGTATAAATATTATTCAGCCACATCATAACTAAAACAATATTTTAGAGTCCTTTCTTTGTAAACACTACTATCCAGACATTTATTTGTGCCAGATGTTCTGGACTAGTGTAAGTCATTTACATGTATTCATCATCATACTTTTATCTAATTCATTTCTAAACAGTCGTGAAGTCGGTCATCGTGTCAAGGCTATTTCAGCTAGCAAGTTCTCTGGTGCAGAACTCCTCGCTCTCAAGCAAGGCGGTAACGGCATGGCTATCAAGATCTGGCTTAGTAACTACAGTACTCATGATGCTCCTGAGCCTGAGTCCGATGATGATATCCGTGCTTTCATGAGACAAAAGTACTATGAAAACAAATGGTTAGATCGCGCCTTACTTCTTTCTCATAAGGAAAAGGTTAGAGCCTTGCTTGCCAAGCAATTCACTGAGGACGGTCTTCCTATTGTCACAAAACCAAGAACCAAATTGCTTTCAGGCTTTTCCCGTGTCCCTTTGATTGCTGATAGCGAAATGAATATCATGAAGGATGATGATGAAGATGAAGAATTTGGTCAAGATCAAGTCGCTCCTCCCATGCCTATTCCTGATTGTGTCAATCCGGTTACCTTTGCTCTTCCTCCTTTTGCTTCTCCAACCGGTAGAGGCTCCATGGAAAGTGAGTATTCCTCCTTCTCTGCCAAGAGCTCTGCATCCGTTCAAGAAGACTATGTTAGCAGCAAGCGTCGTAGTACCACTACCAGTAGCAAGCGCAGCAGCCGCGTCAGTAGCGCTCGTGAGTCCATGGATAGTACTGGCTCTTCTACCACTTCTTCTGTTGCTTCAAGTGGCGCAACCGTCTTAACGGCGGAAGAGATTGCGGAGCGATGCCGTAGTTCCATCGAATCAAAAGATTTTATTGCCCAAGAAATCTTGCCTTCTACCCCAGAGCCTGTTATCGAGGAACCTGTGAGTGTGCAAGAAGAAGCTTTCCCTGTCGAAGAATTTCAAGCTGCTCCTTTACCTATCCAGCTTGCTCCTGCAAGAAGCATAGTAAATGCTGATCAAGTAAAAACCACACCTTTGAAAGTCAATGTTGCTCAGGCAAATAGAGAACATGTCCCTAAATATCAACATCAACAACATTTGAAGGTAAGATAGGATAAACTTTTTTTTTTACCACATGCGAATGAGTAATCTAACCTGTTTATAGTCTCCAACCTTGGTCAATTATGGCAACGGAGTACAATCACCAGGTAATATGTCACGTCAATTTTTTTCTATATTTTTGGGCTCACACAAATCTTTTTTTTAAAGCTCCTATTCTTAGAAATGCATCAGCCTCAGCCTCACCTGTTGTTACACCAAGTACTTCAAAACCTCTTCCCAATTCATTTGATAGTATCATTATGGAATTGTCAGGTCTCAAATTAGAAAAGACCGTCCGTCGAGCAACCTATAATGGCGGTATGTTATCTCCTGCTGTTACTCCTCTATCCCCATCATCCTCAACCAGTGCACTGAAAACATCAGAAGGTTCGTTCTTGTTATTTTTTCTTAATACCCAATATGGGACAAAACTAATAATAACTTTTTTATAAATATAAAAATAGAAACCAAAACAGCTCAACGCATGTTTGATCCAAGTGTATTCTCTCTACCTGTGGTTGAAAAGGCTGCACCGGAAAATGATCCTTATGCTGCCTTAAGAGGTATTCCCGCACCCGTCGTTGCACCTGTGGTGGTGATGGCGAATGAAACAAAAGAACAGTCCAAAGAAGCCGACTTTTTACAAAGTGATGAAGATGATGATGACCCATGGCAAGGTAATATATCAAAAAAAAAAAACCAACAATACCACTTTTTTCTTTCTATCCCAAACTAACTATTATAATTAGAATTCTGTTCTTCATCTTCTGTTGATGAAGACAAACATATTGAAGCGCCTGCTCAAGTCATTCAACCTATCATGGAAAATAAGCCAGCCATGGCAATGGATATCTTTGGAGACCTTGACCCACTTGCCATGTTCAGACGTTTTTAAAAAAAAAAAAAAAAACCAGAAAAAAAAATATATCCCTTATCTAACAGATTGTTGTGTACAGTTCCTTCTTCTCCCCCCCTTTTATTATTATTATTATATAAAGAAAAAAAATATTATTACAGTCATGTTATAGTTTTGTTTGTCTACTTGAATGTAACAGTGAAAGCACTTGTCAAGCTAATATCAGCATTCTCAAGCACGACAGCACCCTTCTTCTTAGACAACTTAATGCCCTTCTTCTTGCCAATGGTCACAGTAGAAAGTTTAGCAGCACCTTCACCAATAATTGTGATGGAACCAATCTTTTCTGCTTGATCATATTTGAACTTTCCAGATGCAGTCAACTTGCCCTTCTTGTAATCAAAAGTGATATCAGAAGCATGCTTAACTTCCAAAGAGCTACCATCATCAATATAGAGTCTACCAGTAGCCTGGTTCTTGGCATCAAGAGCAATCACAAGGTTATAATCGGTTTCAAAGGTCTCGCCGACAGTATACTTGGGTGTCTTGGTGGGAACAATGGCACCACCACGGATGTGGACTGGGATATGAACCAAAGGAGCATCCAAAGTGACAGTCTTGACTCCCTTGGAAACCTTGATAGCATCATAATTGTACCAATCGTACCAGATACCCTTGGGGAATTGTCCATCGACTTCCAACTTGCCTTCGTCTACAACAGGTGTGAGTAAAATATCAGTACCGATCAAGATTTGAACATCGTTCTCGGCAAGGGTGTTGAATTCAGGGTATTCGAAGAAAAGAGAACGCCAGACACCAGTACCCAATGTGTTGGATTCCTCAAAGACAGTGTAGATGTAAGGAAGTAAAGCATATCGGACACTAAGAGCACGACGGGATGCTTCAGCTGTGGTCTCCCAGAGATAAGGCTCTTGATCGGCGTTACCAATAGCATTATGGTTTCTGGCAAATGGATAGAAGGAGCCAACGGCCTGCCATCTGGTACATAATTCTTCAGTGGTGTTGGAATTGAAACCACAGACATCGGCACCAGAGTAACTGACACCAAATAATTGCATGCTAAAGACGGTAGCGATGGAGACCTTCAAGTAGTTCCATAAGGAGTGGTTATCACCGGTCCAATGACCAACGTATTTGCCAGAACCAGTGAAAGTAGAACGAGACAAGACAAAAGGACGAACCTCGCTGTTTTGCTTAATCATTGCCTAATAAATAATAATAATAAAAAAAAGGATTTAGTCTTTTGTTACTTCGTTTAAAAAAATGATTGAGAAAACACTTACGTTACGAGTGATATAAGACTCGGCATGACCATAAATATTATGAATATCATAATGAGCAATACCACCATGATGAAGGGCCGTCATTGCAACTGTGACTTCAGAAAGATTACCACTACCACTGTTGATAGCATACTTGGGGTACAATAAATTACGGTTATCTCCCTTGGGATTACCCATCTTGATCAAAGCAGCTTCTTGATCGGCATGGTTCTTGGCTTGCACATCCTCAGGTAAAGTCCAACGGTAAGGTTGGTTACCAGCATCGATCTTACCGGAACCACAAGAGCCTAAACAGAAACTAGCGGGCTCGTTCATATCGATCCAGAGACCGTCCAAACCAATCAAGCTGACCCAGTCTACGATTTCTTTGGTCCAGTATTCGGTAGCATTGGGATGCCACCAATCGGGGAAAACAGTATAGCCGGGCCAGACCATACCAATAAAGTCCGAACCATCGGGGTTCTTGATAAAGACGTCCATTTCGACACCACGGGTATAAGGCTCATAGGTCGTGTTGGCACTGATAGCAGGATCCACCATCATCACATAGTGTTGCTTGTTTTCATGGAGGTTTTTACCGAAATCAATTAAACGATCAAGAGGGAAATTGACATTATCAACAGTGAAATCTTTGGTTTGATCCATATAATCAATATCGATCCAAGCAGTTTGGACTAAAAAAATAAATCAAAGAGACGTCAGTAAAATATAAAAAGAAGAAGAGTTAAAATCTGGGGGAAACTTACGTGGGATATTAGCTTCCTTGTATTTTCTTACAACGGTTTCTACAGTGTCAATATCTTTGTAGCCGTAACGACAATGTTGCCAACCCAACATCCAATGTGCAGGCATCATGGGCTTACCAATTAAGTCTGTATAGGCAATACTAACATCATTGGGTTTGCCTGATTTGGGAACAAAAAAGTAAAAGTCAAGAACACCACCAATGACCTTGTAGGTGATACGACCTTCGGTGGTGATGATATCCATACCGTGACTGGACATCAATAAAGCAGCATGGGCCTTTCCATTACGGATTTCAGTGTAGAAGGGATGAGAGCCATAAATGTTACGATACATGCTACACGAAAAAAAAGGATGTATTAGAATCTTTGTTTTACAGAAGGAAATTATGTATTTAGACTTACTCATCAGCGTTATCACGATTGAAAAGAGTAGTGACATTCTAAAGTATAAGGTTTAGCTAACTGGGGATTACCGAAATAAGTTGTTTTAGATAAATAGCTTACAGTAGTACGTCTGAAAGGAGCAGTGACCTCACCGAAACCATAGATATTGGCATTCTTGGGTACATGTGTTGAGATCTCGAGGTATTGATCCTCAAAGACCAAGGGCAATTTGGCAGTATCGAAGACAGCCACCTTGTCAGCCTTACGGACAACCTTGAAACTGAAAGGTTTAGCGGTATATTGGAAATCATAATTAGCCTTTTTAGAAGAGCTGTAGTGAGAGATCTTGGGTCTCTCAAAACCTAATGGAGAGTCAGGTACAAGAACTTGCTTCTTTGCTTTATCCGAGATCTATTTAGAACAAACAATAAGAAAATAACTCACGCGGTGTGAAAATTCATAGACGTTTAAAAGTCAGTTACCTTGACATGAAGTCTTTCTTCAGTTTCATATTCAACATCGACAACAAGGTCATCAATGGTTTTACCAAAGCTGTCAATACCCTTTTTAGATTTGGTGTTAAGACCGAGAGGAATTTGTAGACCAGCCTTTGTCTTGACAACCTTTCCTTGAACATTGTATCCGGGAGCAGAAGAGCTTACGGCTTTTAATTGTGTCTTTTAGTAAAGTTTTGGTGGTATGAAACAATTATATAAGGAATATTTACCATAGGTTGCTTCAGTTTGGCAGAGCACATTAGCAGAAAAAGTAAGCGCAATTGCTACAAAAATAAAAGAAACCTTTGTCATGATATATTTGTAGTAATGAATAAAAAAAAAAGTAAACTTCTTTTCGCGTGGGTATTTATATCAATTTTACATTTTTGAAGAGAATGTAATTCTGTTTTGATAAATTGAATTCTCCCAGGTTAGACAAAAGGGAAATTTCATATTTTTTTTATTCCAAACAGCACTTGACGTATACTATTTTTTGGTGAAACGTGAACTATTACCAACATATACCAGTTTTCCCGTCTTCCCTTCGTGTGGCATCAAGAGAGAAGATTTCAATGGCTCCGTTGGTTTTTTACTGTAGTACCTGTATTCTCACTTTCCCATCTATTTAACTTTATTAGCGGGAGGGTTTTGATGTACTCATCAAGTGCAATTACATCCAGCCAAAGATGTATGTATTCATATTTTAATTGTTTTATAGTTGCATGCATATCTAAACCATTGTTTATGTTTTCACATTAACGGGATATGTAGTCCACGTTTTAGGACCAAATAAAGAAAGAAAAAAAAAACCCTGTGAAGGTTGAATCCGAACCCTCTTCTTTTTTCCCTGTTCCCCATACTTTAACAAAAAAAGACACGCATAGTCTTCCCGGAGGTACAACATATTTGATCACGCTGGATGGATCGCAGAAAGAAAAAGGTTCTGTTTTCCATCTTTTCATTTCCTCCATAAAGTAATACAAGTGTGGGAACTCACAGTTACCTGTAACATCAAAGTGAATGGGCTATAGAGAAGCAATGCGCGTAAGTGATATTGAGAATAATATGCAATATGACTGTTTCACCATTTTATAATTCGCAGTATCACTGGTGAGAACCCCAAGTTAATCATGATGTAATATAAGCTATTCTATAATAGCCAAAGTCCGCTATAAAGCGGTAAAATCAAGTAACTCCTTTTTTAGTTTATCTCTCTCTCTTTCTTTTTAGTGTGTGCAAGTCGTGAGATTTGGATACAAAGCATAAGAAATGACATGCCAACAAAAAAAGAAGACGAGAATACGGGGAATCTCCAGAACAATTCATTATTAAAAAAACTTTTTTTTCTCCTTCTAAAAGTAGAATAGAGGACAAGTCTTCAACTTATTTGGGAGAGGGAGTACCATAGTAATTGATAATTAATTGAAGAGAGACAGTTGGTTTTTTAAAAGGATGGATTTGGTGTAACACAACAGAATATATCATTTATAAGTAAAATGCCGATCAGTGAGTTACACCAATCGTGGTATATAGAGAAATTTAATACATTTAAATCGAACGACAAAACAAAAAAAAAGTGTATCAATGAATTATAATTGTGGGATGTTGTGCAGTATAAAATAACAAGGTGAAGGAGCTTATAGAAATGAAATAAAGGTAGTGCTGTCAGTTTAAACGTTCGTAATCGTATGTGTACCACAAATCACATGCCAAAAGGTTCTGATTCGTGGCCTGGTGTCGCGAGTTTTACAGTATAAGTCTTGTCATTTTGGATATGACCAAAAAATAAATATCTCTGTGCAAAAAAAAAAAAAAAAAAAACCTAAAGACACCTATTTAAAATGATTGTTTCTGATGTCTAAAATTGTCCTTGTGAAATCAGAAATGTCATAATGAGTCAAATCAAATTGATATGTTGTAAATGTTTGATTCTAAAACATTTAGAATGATTTGTTGTTTAGAATGGTTGGCATAGTTTTATAATAATCCAGAAGGTATGGTATTACATGCCTCAGTAATTCTACCAACCATTTTTTGTTCCTGTTGAGCTATTAATGATATTGTAGAAAAACTACAACTTCAAAACAGCATTTTTAAATGTCATCAACTAGGCGATCGTCTGACATTATGAGAGAATAAATGTACATACAAGTCTTTTTTTTTTAAAAAAATAACTATCATCATGAACAACGTACTTTTTTGTTTTCTCGTCTTTTAAAAAAATTGCTATCTTGAATGAACATACGGAGGCGACGCTTTACTACAACGCTTTTCTTAGGGACGGCTAATTTTTCCTTAGGGTACAGCCAAGGTGCACGTAGTCGAAACGTAAGATCTGTATTCTGACTGTCCTTTAGACCCGGAAACAAGAATATACAGCCGAAAACAATGTAATCATTACGAATAAATGTATATTGTGCAATTTATTCTTATTTTTACAATTCCATCATCACTCTTTCACCTTTGAGCTGGTTTGATCATAATCTTACGCAGAAATATTAAGATAAAGTCCAAACGAGAAGCTGAAAGTAAACTATATAACACACACATACTATTTGAACATATGTTGGTTGTAATAAATTTGTATCTAGTGCAAGACGATAAGTTGTATCGACCTCTTGGTGCCTATTAAAAAGTTTCATCATCCGACATTACGACTACGCGCACCCTAGCTGTCTCTAAGAGACCCGAAAATTTAATCAAGAACAGCGCGCCGTACTGTAACTTGTATGAATGCCTCGTTAGTCGTAATTGAAATGATGTGAATTTAAGTAAACCCGGATTTGTTTTTAAAATCCCAACTTGGGAGTTTCACATCGTATGTATTTTGCAAATATTGAAACACATTTTTATAAATTTATAAGAAAAACAGTTCATGATTTAGCCGTTCTCTTGAAAAACCAAAGTCCATTATTAACCGACCTTTTTACAATGTTTATTACCTTCTTTCATAAAGATAGCGTTACGCATTAAAAAAAAAAGGTAACGAAAAGAAGAAGGGTATGTGAACGAATGTGTTTTTATAGCGTGATAAACAAGAGCTGACTGATGTCATGGTTTGACTATCTATCATGGTTGAGCATTTACTTTAAATAGAAGCACCCCAGGGGTATATATAAGTGAATCCGAACATATTAATTGTCAGTGGTAGCATGTGCCAATAGTGAAGCATATTTTATAAAAATTAAAAATTGATCATCCCGTGAAATCTAGAAAAAGTTAAAATAGTGTAGCACGTGAATTGAACACAAATCTTTTTTTTTTTTAGACGTGTGTAGAGACTTGTGTTTTTAAAATCACAAGATCCTAAACTGGATATTTTGGGCTGCCAATAATTATCTTGCAACGATTATTATGGGGAAGGGGGATATAAAGCTGCGTTTTTTTTTTTTTTTTTTTTTATTGTCAAGGCAGGCTAACAAAATAATTCAAATTAATAAAGAAAGATATTCCCCCCTCTTTCCTCTAAAAATGCGAAAAATAACAAAATATTTTACATGATCAAAGGCTCATCACTGTTTGAAAGGCGATTTAAATGAAGATATGCATCTGTTCCATACCTAGAATTTATACTGTTAACTTTACTGTTACTTTTGTCTTTTTTTTATAATATTTTACCCTTCCATTGAAATCAGCTTTAAATCACCTCCAAAATATCTGGCATACTACATATAAAATATTTGTAAGACAAAACGGTCGCAAGTTTAAACAAAGAAAAGAAAAACTTACTAGTCTGGAAATAGGTAGGCCGTAACCAAATCCTGCCATGGGAGCCTTGAATTCAGACTTGTTAAATTCTGGCTCTAATTCCTGTGCCTGGGCAGTGGTATACTTGATTTGCAAGTTAGAACTCTTATTCACTTGATCCATCCTTTGTACTTACCATGTATGTCCATACAACAGGAATACCAGATCGTGGTAATCCTCCTCCTTCATCGGAAATTTTGATTGTGATGTCTTCTTTGCCATGAGCAATGACCAGTTTTATGGGTGGATATTCGTCTTCGTAATCTGGACCAAACCTTTCAACGACAGCCCGCAAAGAATTTTTCAAGAGTTCAAAGACCATATGATTTAAATGGGATGGCACATACATAAACTCAATGTCACCGGGACAAAACATTTGTACCTCTGGGGCTCTGAATAGACCATAATGATCTTCGCAAATAAACCTGGCATTGGCAATGGCATCTTGAGCAATTTCCTTGATATTTGTCCTTGTACAAATAACACCTACATAATTTCGCATAAAGGGACCACGGTATAAGGCCGAATGTTGTCCTATCAACATTCGAATACCTATTCTTGACATGTAAAAGCGATCCAAAAACTGCTGCACATCTGCATCGATCATGTTGGACTTTCGATGCTGTTTATATTCCATAATACCCTGAGCCATTGTAGTAACAACAGGATCATGTCTTCTTTTCACACCTTCAATCGTCTTTACAAAAGAGTCTGTGTAGGCTAGAATAGGCGGTGTACATTCAATATTTTCAAAATTATTGTAGTACCTTTTTTAAAGAAGTCATCAGTACCCATCATCATCATCCCCGCCGCCTCCCCCTTAATTTTAAGACCTTTTTTTATATCTATACCTGTGACCTATTGCAACACTCGGATGATAATTTGTTACGGGTTTAATTTGAGGAATAGCCAAATTTGGTATACTTTGTGGAAATGCATGTGAGCTCTTTGTTGCGTTCCTAAATGATGACTTCATCTCTGTGCTCAATTCGGGTGGCGACAACTCAATGAGCTCCTACATAAATTTTTACGTGTTTTAGCTTACGATAAAATATCATTTTGCATGTATTGATTTTACCTGAAATGATTGTGCGTACCAGTTTTTTACCTTGATGATGGATGGCATATCACCAAGACTTCGAGGAAGTTCGTCTAATTCTTTGACTCGGTGAGCAAGTCGGATAGGTAACTCCTCTAGTAAAACAAAGAGATATATATCGTAAGGGGGGGTTTGTTTCATTATTTTATTTTTCTTTTGTGTCTGCTTACCGTGTAAAAATTGACTCGCCTTAAAAAATGTTGCTGGCGAGGGTTTCTGACCTTTTTGTTGCTTTACTTTAGTCTTTGCTTTTCAAAGTTATTATGGACCATACATCTTACCAAACATGACCATTTGCTTTAAGGAAACGCCTGTTTGAGGAAAACGAGCAAAATGCTTAATCTTGTCATATAATTGTGGTGTGATTTTGAACATGGAAAGAACAAAAAGAAGCAAGCAAGGGAAAAAAAAAAAGAAAAGAAAAAGAAAAGAAAAGGGCGTTTTATGATGGTTGGTGTATCGGCGAACCAAAAAAAAAGGTGAGATGCATTTTTTTTTCCTCTTTTTATTTATTTTTCATATGACAATTTACTTTCTACCAACGCATATAGAAAATGACCATATCGCATCGGGCTTTTTTTGTAATTCTTTATATAATTTCTCTAGAAATTGGTGAAAGTTATCCGTATGATAACCGAGAGGTTCTTGTATAATAGCTTGAGCAGATTTAAAAATGTTGCAAACGTCCCAAAGGAACTCTTTACTCAGTCTATCTTGCTTACCTAATACATTATAAAATTAAACAATGGACTGCTAATAAATGTATTAAATTATACCTAAAAAGACGTCTATATTCTCATAATGACAGACTTCAACGTCTTGTTGTTCCATTAGAGTTTCCATTTTAAAAGCAACATAGGGATCTTGTCCAAGGGTTTCAATCATTTCTCGAACTAGAAAGTTGGTGAGTACAAATCAATAAATAAATATGTAAACTTAACTTTACATATTGTACCAGATTGTCTAACAAATTCATTTCCTCTTTCCTAATAAATGAGATATAAATTCTTTTAGCTTGTAATAAATAAAATATAGAAGAGTATCCATACTACATACAAGCATGCCACATTCAACCATCTGCATATACCCTCCTGGCTTCATGACACGGTAAGCTTCTTTTAGCAGAATAGGCCACTCTTCTTTCTTTAAGGCAATAATAAATAGTCGCATATTGACAAAATCGAATGTGTTGTCTGAAAATGGTAATCGTTTTAATATGTTACCCACTTGGAAACTCACGTTAGCAGGTCGAATGTTATTTGGAAATACGTCACACATGTCCACCCCAATAAATTCACTTGATGGGTACTCAGTCGCAACATCCTATAATAATCAATTAGAGGGACCCATCTTTTCTGTGATTCTCTTTTTTTTTTTTTAGACTGTGCCTAATATTGTTTACCATTATCCAAGTACCAGGTCCGCACCCCAAATCTAATACAAGTGCGTTATTGTGTTCCAAATCCAATCCTTTTAAAATTGTTTCGTGTATATTTCTGTAATAATTATATAAGAAATCATTATAATGCCACAAAAAAAAATTTTTTTTTTGGCCTACCCATCAAATAAAGTTTTTAATGCAAAATGTTGCTGAATAAAAAAAAAAAAAAAAATTAAATAATCAATATCATCCATTACTGTTATTGTAATTTCACTCACACCAATCAGTCTATCCATTTCTTCATCGTCGTTTGGAAACCAATAAGCTGAATTTTCTACATGATGAAACGTACGTCCGCTTGTAATCATACTTTCGGTTACTGAGGAAATATGGCTACTATGATCATGAACAGTATGTGATTTTTCGTCGATCGTACAGTTTGGTGGTGTATTTGGGTATGAACTGTTCTGGCTGCTACTGTGTGCTTTCGATGTGACGGAATGAAAGGAACTTGCAATACGCTTTCGTTTTTTTGCTGCCATAATTGATACTTTAGATCCCATTTTATGATTATTATTTAAAGAAAAGAATAAAAGGTAAAAAAATAGAAAAAAAAAATCAACAATTTTCACTTTTATATATAACATGGACGTACAAAAGAAAAAAGGTCGTGTAACAAATCTATTACTGGTTAGTGAAGGAAGTTGTTCTATTGTCCTACCATACAAATTTTTGCCTACTTTTTTTTTTAAGAGTATGCATATAGTATGATGAAACTATGAACCAAAACTTTGTTTTCCTGATTAGTCTTGCAGCAGCATGGCTTTTTTAATTTGGATAAACGTTGTTTCCATAAAGGAAAG
Source organism: Mucor mucedo (assembly GCF_025094135.1). Taxonomy (NCBI): domain Eukaryota; kingdom Fungi; phylum Mucoromycota; class Mucoromycetes; order Mucorales; family Mucoraceae; genus Mucor; species Mucor mucedo. The sequence goes on along the minus strand of NW_026252350.1, from coordinate 105,659 downwards.
GGGGGCAACAGCAGCTCCTATTCGTCAAGATAATCAAGACCAGTACTAGTAGTATATCAGATTCTTTTCGTGTATACCCTTTTTCTATTTTTTTGTAGTACCTGTAGTCTCTGGGTATTTCTCGGTGTACTTCTTTTTTAAACTGTCGACATGTGTCTTATTCAAAAAGAATGACCCGCTTCATTCTAAAATGAAGTTGTGTCACATTGGCCTTGTTCGATTAATTTTGCTCTTTTCAAACTCCATATTTTATTTTTTACTAAACTATTCCAAACTGAAAAAGCTGCGAAAATAAAAATAAAAATTAAATTCCCATTGGAAAGTATTCCTTAACTCCTTGGGTCTATTTACTCCCGGTAAATGCATGTGCCCCTAAAATAAATAAAAAAAAGAAAATCAACGGCTAAACTTGTAGGCGAAAAAGATCATACAACATCATATTAAAAGCGTATCATCGAATGTTTACAGTGAATTGCGTTTGAAAATAGAAAAATTCACTATGACCACCCCTAAATTCTTTATTATTGTACAACCTGAAAAAGTAAAGTTATGGAGATTACAGCAAGAGCAGATGTTACTGACAGTTAGTCTTAATAGGGTGTGTAGTATATAGGGGTATTCAATAATGAAGGCAAAATAAAATCAAATAAAATAAAAATTATTAGCCAATAGAATGTCCCAGAGATATTTTTTATTTAAGCTGGACGTTTTTAAATTAAAATTTTTATTGGTCCGTCAATCGAATCAGACTGGAGGAGCCGAGGACCATTGACAATCACCGTAGAGATTATCGGGAACGTATAAAGGGCTGTCGTCATTAATGGGTGGGTAAAAAGATCCACGAGTCCAAGATCTGTATTCCGGTTGTTCTCTATCTTTTCCTTTCGCCCGAGAGAAGTGCATGTCATAGCTTTTTTGCTCAACATCAGTGAAAAGATGAAGCAGCTTGAAAACATGTTGACGGAGTGAGAAAAGTTTTTGGAACCACTTGGAAGATTCTCTAGCAAATAATGTAAATGGCCCGGGAAATATTTTTTAAATGCACAGGTTGGATGCTTGCGGCTACGGTCGTAGGATATCATCTGTTCCTGCGGGAATAGAGCGCTCCTATTTAATAATAGTTACCTGGTTGATCCTGCCAGTAGTCATATGCTTCGATACAATATAGTCCATCATCTCCGAGGTAAAGCTTGTTGACATCGCACTGATTTTTACATAGTTGAATCATGCGAATGTATACTTGTTTGGGGTTGAAGCAAGCAGAATTCTTGATCAAGTAGTCCATGATATCCTTACTTTCTACCGCAAGTTTTAAAATGATCATCATTGGTTTTCTTGGCAGTCATGTATCTAGCAGCTTCGATGTTGGTCAAATCAATATGTTTGCTCTTATAAAAATAAGAGCAGTCCACAATCCATTGTGTTCCGACATTGATTCGCCCCACTTGCAGTAAACCTTGTCTTTATCTGGAAACAGGACCTCCAAAATCCCTCCCCAGACCTTCATCAGATAATCCAGCTCTGTTGGATCATCTGACTTGAATTTCAAGAGCTCCGAGTGGAAGCTGTACAAATCAACAATTATTACGTAAATTTTAAAGTATCTAAAACTCACTTATTATTATTTCCTTTCACTTTTTTGCACCACCAAACAAGATTGTATGGCTTGGTGGTATCATGACATAAACTGTCAATGGCTTCCTCAAAGGAGCCCTGGGCTCTTTCTTAAGAAAAGTCTGAGCAAATTGCTTCTAAGAATGACACTGGATCATAGCCTTTAAAGAGAAGTGTCTAGCCCTCCGTATTTTTTTTAAAACGTATATTTATTTATACCACTTACAGCAATTTTGGTCAAGACCAGTAAGCCAGTGTATTCACAACCATTTACAGTGCAATCACAGCCATTCACGGTTCGTGAGTTCCAAAACTCATGAACTCTCTGCCTAAGAGGTCGCCCTCCTATAGCAAAGACTAGCTGCAGCTGCAATATAACGCAACAATAACTTTTTCGATTTAGTGTCTTTTCAAAGAAACAAGAGTCACTACTAACTAACCTTTTTATTTTATCAGTTACTTTCATTCGATAGAAGTATGTTAAAGGAAAAGAAAAGAGGGCCTTTACTTAAAATAGAAACATATGCAAACCCCCAAGCAAATCGAAACTTGTTGTATACCTGCGTTCCAGCTGTAGCTTCTAATGACAGTGAAGCAGATTTTATGGAAAACAGAAATCAATCATCCTATGAAGTTTAGACGATATGGCATGTCAATTGACGTGTAGACCATCACGTGATTCTAAAAAATACGTTTGAAAAAAATACGGAGTTCTAGACATTTCCCTCTTTTTGTACCAAGAGGAGTTTTTTGTTTCTTTCTGCTTAATTTTGGAACTTGTTGCGAAAGAGCAATCAACTCATAGGCTGACATACAACCCAGGATACTCAGATTAGTTCCTTCTGCTTCTACATCCACTTCTGCAGGCCCACCTTTCTTAGACCACGTCACAGGACGTACCATGTTTTTCTTGGACCCACTTTCATCCACGATAATGCATCTTTTTTTTTTTATAAAAGTTTTCTTCATTCATTGCATCGACATCTTCAATAGGTTGTCTACGTTGTTTAAGCGTATCATCTGAATTTTTGTTTACAAACCTTGCTTGTGTACAAGTCAAAGTAAACTTAAGCTTTTCAGTCATGTGACGAAATACAGTGGACTCGTTCATTGTTAAGCCTTGAAAAGTCTCACAAAGGGATTCTGTAGCATCTTTCACAATACAAGTTGGATGATTTTCAATAAATGCATGTAAATATTGTGAATGTACTACATTACGAGATATTTGTGCTTTATGAGAATGCGGCAAAGTATATTACCAGACTAGATGTGGACCATAACTAAGCCAATAAACGTGGTAGAAATTACGTACTATATAGCCACAAATGAGGAGAAATATATTTAGTGTCTGCTCAAGACTTTTTTTCCTGTTATGCAAAGGCTTACAACGACATATTTGCAGTTCCATGGATTAAAGCTATATTTAAAGTACGGTGATTAAATATTGGTAGACTAAAATCCAATTCTTTGGGATCTAAAAAAGATCAATGCTAGACGTGTCACAAAATTACTCTCCCATTGGCAAATTTTGGAAGGTGTATTTTTATAAAATACGCATATGGATGCGCCACAAAAAATTAACAGAGCTATGCAACAAGGTCAAATAACAGCGGGAATGTTGTAGTAGGGATTTGCTTAGGAAAAATGAAGGGCTGAGGCAAGTTCCAACTGACAGGCTTTGATGACAAATTAGCACTCATTTATTTATTTTATTTTTTTAGGGCGAAACTGATGGCGGAAACCAAGATAAGAGACATTCATGTAAAAGTGTGAGTATAAGAAAAAAAAAAGTATATGTTTGTTCATCCTTTAGATCTGACTGCCGAAAATCCCTTGTGGTTTCTAAATACCACCGAGGAGCAGGGTATCATATACTACGAGTATCTACCTGATATACATGATAACTATGCTTATATTATTGAGACTAATATTGATCTCATTCGATTATGCTACCAATTTAAAGAAAGATACACCAAAGCTCTCCAATCGGCCTGAGAAGCTATTGGATGCTGAACATGATGTTTATTTTACCTTTCATTTTAATCTATATCTGTTAGAAAGTGCTCATGCTTCTCGATTTACAAAAGTATTACTTTTAGTTAAACAGGTATATAATACGCCGCTGTCATCAACATTTTCAAGATGTATATTGTTGCTCCCAAATGCTATATGATACGTTTTTTTTTATCCAGCATGACTATGTTTGATTCGTGCATATATTTTTCCTGTAATTGTTTAGAAACTGTCAAAAAGGTTAATCATAAACGTGCACCTCAAATAAAAACCGCTCATTATTATGTGTCCCCCAGCAAGTCCACATTAGACTTCATCTTAAAGCAAACAACTCCATCAGTAGCAGCAATTCTGATGATTATAAGAATAATGATTAGGAAAAAACAGTTCTCACGTTAATTACTAGCATTACTATAAGTAATTTTTCAAAAAAAACCATTAAATGACATATGTGGTCTATAATTTAAATCGTGTTTACAAGATTATCGGTACATCAGAGATAGTCAAGAAAAACATCAGCTGAAAGTTTTGTGTGTGGTACCAATTATTAAAATTTGATAAAATCATTCTTGGAGTAAAAACGGTCCCCGGACGCTATAAACCGTTTGGACGATTGCTCCGTGAAGATAAATAATTAAATATCATATAAGGCAATCAAAATCACAAAATGATTGTATATGGGTAAGAGCATATGTGTCACGTAACACAACTAAAAAGAAAAACACATGTGTATTGTAAAAAAAAACATCGAACCAATTGTTTACTTATTTTGTGCAAACTCTAAGTTGGCTTAGTTCATTGGCATTTTTACATGTTTCATCCTAATACACATAGACAGTGTAATTTGCCGGCCCTTTTCTGTTACAATAATGGCAAATAACACATGGTCTTTCACTGCAATTGTTTTGCGTGTGCGTGTGAGTAGATGTAAGTTTGCTTGGATTATAGACTGCTTTCTTTACGTTATTTCTATATTAATAGCGTCCCTTACCCCAGTGGACTTGTTATCAAAATCTTTTTGTGTCACTCCAGATAATAGCTTGTGTACTACATGTTTAATCGCCGTAATGAAATGTGAACATGCAAAACTGGTAAACGGATATTGCTATTTTTCGCTGTCAATGTTTCATAGCAGAAATATTGAAGACATAGAGCATGTTGTGGATAAAGATTTACAAGCTAAATTTATGTGCTTTAAGAATAGCAATGATAATAATAATAAATACTGTCTTAATTTATTTTGTTGTACGAGCAGTTGAACCAATGACACTGCCAACTTAAAATGTTTATGTAAGTCGTGGTAAATGTATATGGCAGTTCACATTCAGATGGAACTGTGTGGATGATAGATTCATGTTTTTAATATCGACTAGCAGTTTATTGCCAATGACAATATGTCTATAAATTACCTCAATTGACAGACATCGATACACTTGAAAACATGATATCACACAACAATATCTGTTTGAAGTAATCTTTTAAAACAAAAGTATTACCGGAGCTAATCCCATCTGATTGCTCGCAGTCAAAATACCAAAAATCTATAGCCTCTCTGTTAAATCCATTGATTAGTTCAGCTATAAGATTGTCTTTCCAATCTTCCATCTATAATAACTCTGTCTCCTTGTATCTTTTTGTATGCCGTCGGCTTTAATCTAGTTGCAACCTAGTCCTTGGTGCTTGGTGTGAAATTTAAAAAGCCACGAATAGTTTAAATCTTGACTTGCTGCGGACGGCTTCTAAAGGACTAAGAGTAACCGCTTCTAAATCAAACGAAAACATATCGTATAATATTGACATCCGACTTTGACATTGTAAGGTAAATGAGAAGCTTGCCTGGGGTAATACAAATAAAAAAATTAGAGACAGTGCAGATGGTCTTAACTAGGAGGCATAATTTTCATGCTAGAATAAAAAAAGATGGGGTTTTATTGATTTAATAAATCATCCGTGCCTATAAAAACCCATACAAGAGCGAATAAATATGCTTTGCACTATGAAACTAATGTCAGATCGCTACCTGCCCTTGTCAAAGTCAGAGGAAGTTTGGTTTAATTGATTGAAAACGAGCGGAGGGTTTCTTGGTAAAGTTTGGGGCGGATAGTATTCATTTCATGTTCACATCATATATTTCTACTATTCTCCCACCCATACAAACCGATTGTAGATAAAAAGCATGCAATACATGTCATTCGTTCAAAAATAAAACACATGTATTTTAGGGAATCGGACCATTGTTTATTCGTTTTAAACCAAAAAAAAAAAAAAAAAAAAAAAAAAGTTTAAAAAAGAACGTTATCTTAGCTTAATTCATCGACGTGTAAATGTCCTGTCTTCAGACCTGCAAGTAAAAAAAAAAAATTAGTTTGTCATATGGATTTAGGACTGAGTACGTGTTTTTTACCTTCACTTAATGGGTGTGCAGCTACTAATTCATGCCTGGCTCTCTTCTTCTTCTTTTGCCGACGAATAACGGCTACAGGCACAGGTGATTTATGTACCAGGTAGGTAGATACAGACCCCATTAATAATCTATTAATAGATATTAGCATAGTCTAAATATACATGTTTTTTTTTTTTACGTTCTAACTGAACTTCTTCCTCTACTTCCGCACACTAGCAAAGTATAATCTGTTTCACGAGTCTATACATATCATTAGTTAGTATGTTCGAGTACCAGTAAAGTAAAAAGAATAATAATAGAAAAGGAACCTTACTAAAGCCCTTAAAACATCCTTGATACGGCCTACCATAGCATGTGTCACCAATTTGATGTTAAATAACATCATTTGCCCCATTTTCTTTTTAGCTTCCGCCAAGAGAGCTTTTGAAAGTGCATGCAACTACAAAAACAAAGTAAATATGTGATAATGCTGAGAGTAATAAACGTTTCTTTCCTACCTCGCCTTCTTGGTCAAGGCCGCTAGCTTTCACTCCCTCAGGATTATCTTCACGATTAGCAACTGTGGCTACATGGAGCTGATCCCCATCCCGCATCATGGCCCCCATTGTCCATTCCATGGCGTATAAACTTTCCTTACTAAAGTCACAAGCCACCAAGTAGATTTTGGGTGTGCGTTTGTTTCGATAATTATTTGGCATGACACCACTTTTACCAGCCCCATAATACTGTACTGTCACTACACGATTTACGTCTTCAATGGTCGATACCTGATCCGAAAAGACCAGCAAATCTTTGTCCATACCGGAATCCACAAGATGGTCCTCTGGACGTTGAACTGGTTTAATATCTTCTTCAAAGGGAATATACCGATTGCTTTCCGTCCGGCGTAATAATTCAGGATCGTCAGCTAATAATTCATCTTCGGATTCAGCATTAGCCACACGTTGTTCATATTCTTCCGCTTCTCCGCTCAATCTAGCTTCATAGTCTGCCATTTCTTGGGCAAGGCAATCCACCAAAGATTCTGCCTCATGTTCTTCTTCTTCAACAAATTGTTTAATCTTATTTTTACTGCTGTCATCTTCAGAATCATCATCATCGCTGGTGTCTGTCGTATCGTCGTCATCTTCAATGGATAGTTGATCAAGGTCGTCTGCAATATCGTCATTGAGATCTTTTAACTCTGTTCGAAGCCATGGCCGACGCACAGGCTCTTCAGTTGTCAGTGGAAAGTAAAAATCTTCTGCACCTTTATCTTTATCTGGAGGTGGATTGTTATCTGACATGCAATGCAATTTCTTTTTAATAAAGTAAAAAAAAAAAAAACAAAAAATATGTCAAATGTAAATTTTAATTCCTATAATTCGGAGAATCTTTTTTTTGTCCCATGTAGTTTCACTCTTCGTAAATAAAAAGGATAATCAATTGTCCCTACCCTCGACCTTGTGTAAGAATATATTGTGATAATAAGGGGATCAAAATTTACGGCCTAATATATTAGGCGGTTTACTTCTCCATACAGAACGCCCATCAATCCAGTATAACGGATTGAGCTAAAGAGAGAATAAGCAGGTAATTGATGCACCATACATCATGTAGTATTGGCCCTTTATTTCATAGTGGAAACAGAGGCAACCTACAGATGATAGTTTATTTCTTTGTAAGTGACACTTGAGCTAAAAATAACGTCAACAATAACATCTCATGTCACAGTAGTCCATCAGGGCTACAATGTACCAAATAATTCCAAAATGAAAAAAACGTGCCTTGACATAACAATGACGTATTTTTTTTTGCATGAATTTTAATTTCAAATAGCGCGTGGAGATGATGACGATTTTCTGACTGTTCTCTCTTTCCTTTTTTGAAATAGACTCGCAAAGAGACAAGTATATATAAACAGGCTAAAAAACCACCCAGTTTTTTTTTCATCATTAAATCAATTTAATACAAAAAACAATCTACTCAAAATGTCCTCTCCATCAAGAACCGAAGCTAAGAAAGACCAATTCGTTGGTGGTGTCAAGGAAAATGTCGGAAGCGCTGTAGGAAACGAATCTCTCGAAGCCAAGGGAAAGACTCAAAACAATGCTGGTGTTGTCCAAGAAACCGCTGCTACCGTCCAAGGTTATGTTGCAGGTGCTGCTGATCAAGTTGCAGGTGCTGTCAAGGGTGCTTACAACTCTCTTACTGGTGATACCACTGCTGAAGCCGGTAACAAGGTTCAAGAAAAGAAGGGTGAGGCCCAAAAGACCTTCAACTCTTAAAATATATGATATGAATTCTTTTAAACTTTGTAAATAAATAACAATACCAATTCACAATTCGAATTTTTTTTTTACTATCTTGCTATTAATATTGTATCTGGCTATCTGACCAAATGATACAGCAAAGTGTGGGGGGTGCTTCGAAATATGAAATTGAAAGATAAAAATTGAGATATACGTTCAAACGGTTTCTTTAAATGGTGATTTCTAATGAAAATATTCTTACTGCAATTTGTCATCTTCTGGAATGAGAACTTGAGAACTTGTTTCAATAAAAAGAAATGGGAAGATAAGGTCGTAGCCGATCGATATAACAGCTTTCGTATTTCATTTGTATCTATAAGTAGTAATACTTTCAAACAGAAATATGTAATCAATAACAATGTATTGGTTATAATTAAACATATGTTAGACGATTCATACTTCTGACAATTAAATTTTTGATATTTTACTCTTGCGCTCGTTCGATCCTAAGCATGAGCAAAAATACTAGGGCAAAGTATAAACGAGACGTTGAAAATAAGCTAGAAATTACCCATTTACACGATTAGCGTATGTTTATTTTAACAAATTTAAATTTGTTCAAGGCAAGAAGTGGAATTGACCTCTTGGTGTCCGATCCTTTGTGATGACTACTTACACCCAATTATCCAAGAAAAATTGGTTTGTCTTTAAGAAAATCGTTGTTGAAGTAATATAATAAATAATACGGCGATGATATAGACAAAATTGTCTCCAAGTGTTATTGTCATCTATGTAATCGCAATAGAAGTCATCTTGAGTGAGCGAATTACTCTTATAAGCACGTCAAACAAACATCTCTTCGTAATCACAATCGTTTATTAACAATGCTTTTGATAAAGTCTCTGCAAATACGTCCAGGAAAGTTTACGTCTATCACTAGATTATGTTTCATGTAGTTGTATAGTTTAAGTGAGTATCACATTGCAAGGTAGCAAGCCGAGAAAGCTATAATTTTTGAGTAAAATTAGCAGAAGGGCAGATCAATGTTTATTGATGGTGTCATAAAACGTATTTGTATTAGCTCACTCATTATGTCATTTCAGCAAGATACTATACATATGCCATTTCATTAAAAAATTTCTAGACTCACGGCGGATGATTTATTTGTTTTATATACAGCAGAAAAAACTCACACGACGGCGGATATTCCTGAAACCAACATTACTGCAATGATTGAGGTTTTATCCATGGACTTTCCAAACGGTGTTCATCAACTAGATGCTTTCACCACATGAAGAAACCTTGATGATCTTGTACACTTGCATGATAAATGTTCTGGGGGTAACTTGAACAAGGAGGAGGTAATGGCTGGTGCCACTGCCAATGCATTGGATCTCTCTGTACTGAATGCTATCAGGCAATCAACACAAGATCGATCACGGCCAAATAATTTGGAATACTGAAAGCATCGTATGACGTTTTCTATAATTTCATCATGCCTAAAATCCAGAAATCCTAATTAATTCCTCATCATCCATATCGAAACCATTATTATTCTCTTATTATTACACTATGCATACATGCTTACTTTGTTTAACACTTATTAAATTTACTATACATTCTAATCATGGTCTAGGGGTAATGTGGAGTATCAGTAGTTTGTGGTAGCTTAATTCTCTCACATAATAATTCAGTTCCCGTCAAAATGAATAGGAACCTAATAGATCCTAAATATTAATCTTTGGTATTAGTAACCATTAAGTTTCAATGATAACACAGACGTACTCGTTTAATTTTATGTGAAAACACTGAGTACGACTTTACCGTTCTGATTGGGCGAAATTTTGTTACAGACCGGACGAAATTTTATTACTTTGAGGACGAGATATTAACTGTGTAAACACATTCTAGTTTCCGTATAAAATTAGGACTAATGCATATATATCAAACTGTCTTATGGATTACTACTGTATTTTAGACTTCTGCTGTGTAGGGAACTGGTATTTGATCCCTTTGAATCTCGTCATTGATCAATAGCTTCAACAATGCGTGATAAGTTTCCTAGCGCTTTAAATGATGTGTTCTTTAATGGGACTTCTAAATGTGTTATTGTTAATTTTTGAAAAATATGTCATCATGATTGATGTTGATTGGTGCTGTCAAAAATATAACTTCATAAGACTGAGGAAGATGGTCATAGCGTCGCGGGGATTCAAACACAAGCAATAATGACGCACAGATTTTCTCATCATCCTTTTTTGGACAGAACATGACATCAGTATTTTTTCGACAGTTTTTTTAAGTATATAAGGACAGCCTTAAAGCATCAATCCGATTTTTTTTCATCATTAAATAAATTTAATACAAAAAACAATCTACTCAAAATGTCCTCTCCATCAAGAACCGAAGCTAAGAAAGACCAATTCGTTGGTGGTGTCAAGGAAAATGTCGGAAGCGCTGTAGGAAACGAATCTCTCGAAGCCAAGGGAAAGACTCAAAACAATGCTGGTGTTGTCCAAGAAACCGCTGCTACCGTCCAAGGTTATGTTGCAGGTGCTGCTGATCAAGTTGCAGGTGCTGTTAAGGGTGCTTACAACTCTCTTACTGGTGATACCACTGCTGAAGCCGGTAACAAGGTTCAAGAAAAGAAGGGTGAGGCCCAAAAGACCTTCAACTCTTAAAATATATGATATGAATTCTTTTAAACTCTGTAAATAAATAACAATACCAATTCACAATTTGAATTTTTTTTTATATTAATCTTGCTATAAATATTGTATATGGGTATCTGACCGAATGCTACAACAAAGTGTGTGTGTGTGTGTGTGTGTGTGTGTGTGATGGTGCTTCGAAATATAAAATTGAAAGAAAAAATTGACGTATATGTTCAAATGGTGATTTCTAATGAAATAATACCAACAGTAATTTGTCATCTTCTGGAATGAGAACTTGAGAACTTGCATCAATAAAAAAGGAAAGAGAAGATAAGGGCAAAGCCAGTCGATACAATAGCTTTCGTATTTCATTCGTATTTATAGTAGTAATACTTTCAAACAGATTGAACTACCAATGATATACTTAAGTTTTCTTGAAGTTTCAACACGGTCCTAAAAAAGTTTTTCTTGGGGAAAGTTCAGGTGCGCATAGCCACAACAAAAGATAGGGTGTCTTAGATGTCCTTAAAACTTGAAAATAGGAATATGCAATCATTAACAATGTAATGGTTATAATTAAACATATATTCATACTTCTGACAATTCTATCACTGCTATTTCACTTTTGCGCTCGTTCGATCCTAAGCATGAGCAAGAATACTAGGGCAAAGTCTAAACGAGACGTTGAAAGTAAGCTAGAAATTACCCATTTACACGATTAGCGTATGTTTATTTTAACAAATTTAAATTTGTTCAAGGCAAGAAATGGAATTGACCTCTTGGTGTCCGATCCTTTGCGATGACTACTTACACCCAATTATCCAAGAAAAATTGGTTTGTCTTTAAGAAAACCGTCGCTGGAGTAAGATAATAAATAATACGGCGATGATTGAGACAAATTGTCTCCAAATGTTATTGTCATCTATATAATCGAAATAGAACTCATCTTGAGTGAGCGAATTACTCTTATAGACACGTCAAACAAGCGTCTCTTCGTAATCACAATCGTTTACTAACAATGCTATTGATAAAGTCTCACTGCAAATACGTCCAGGAAAGTTTACGTCTAATAATAGAATATGTTTAATGTAATTGTATAGTTTAAGTGAGTACCACGTTGCAAGGTAGCAAGCCGAGAATGCTATAATTTTTGAGTAATATTTAGCAGAAGGGCAGATCAAGGTTTATTGATGGTGTCATAAAACGTATTTATATTAGCTCACTCATTATGTTATTTCAGTGAATTAAGAATGAGATACTATTCATATGCCATTTCATTAAATTTTTTCTAGACTCACGGCGGATGATTTATTTGTTTTATATACAGAACAAAAAAGTTACATGACGGCGCCTATTCCTGAAACCAACATTACTGCAATGATCGAGGTTTTAACCATAGATTTTCCAAAAAGTGTTCATCAACTAGATGCTTTCACCACTCGAAGAAACCTTGATGATCTTGTACACTTGCATGATAAATGTTCTGGGGGTAACTTGAACAAGGAGGAGGTAATGGCTGGTGCCACTGCCAATGCATTGGATCTCTCTGTACTGAATGCTATCAGGCAATCAACACAAGATCGATCACGGCCAAATAATTTGGAATACTGAAAGCATCGTTTGACGTTTTCTATAATTTCATCATGCCTAACATCCAGAAATACTAATTAATTCCTCATCATCCATATCGAAACCATTATTATTCTCTTATTATTATACTATGCATACATGCTTACTTTGTTTAACACTTATTAAATTTACTATACATTCTAATCATGGTCTAGGGGTAATGTGGAGTATCAGTAGTTTGTGGTAGCTTAATTCTCTCACATAATAATTCAGTTCCCGTCAAAATGAATAGGAACCTAATAGATCCTAAATATTAATCTTTGGTATTAGTAACCATTAAGTTTCAATGATAACACAGACGTACTCGTTTAATTTTATGTGAAAGCATTGAGTTCGACTTCTTATTTCTGATTGGGTGAAATTTTGTTATTGACCGGACGACACTATTTTATTCCTTTGAGGGCGAGATATTAACTGGACTAATTCTTATATATATCAAACTGTCTTATAGATTAATATTGTATTTTATACTTCTGTTATGTAGGGAACTGGTATTTGATCCCATTAAATCTCGTCATTGATCACTAGCTTCAATAATGCGTGATAAGTCTCCTAACGCTTTAAATGATGTGTTCTTTAATTGGACTTCTAAATGTTTTATTGTTAATTTTTGAAAATATGTCATCATGATTGATGTTGATTGGTGCTGTCAAAAATATAACTTCATAAGACTGGGGAAGATGGTCATAGCGTCGCGGGGATTCAACCACAAGCGATAATGACGCACAGATTTTCTCATCATCCTTTTTTGGACAGAGCATGACATCAGTATTTTTTCGACAGTTTTTTAAGTATATAAGGACAGCCTAAAAGAAACAATTCAATTTTTTTTCATCATTAAATCAATTTAATACAAAAAACAATCTACTCAAAATGTCCTCTCCATCAAGAACCGAAGCTAAGAAAGACCAATTCGTTGGTGGTGTCAAGGAAAATGTCGGAAGTGCCGTAGGAAATGAATCTCTCGAAGCCAAGGGAAAGACTCAAAACAATGCCGGTGTTGTCCAAGAAACCGCTGCTACCGTCCAAGGTTATGTTGCAGGTGCTGCTGATCAAGTTGCAGGTGCTGTCAAGGGTGCTTACAATTCTCTCACTGGTGATACCACTGCTGAAGCCGGTAACAAGGTCCAAGAAAAGAAGGGTGAGGCCCAAAAGACCTTTAACTCTTAAAATATATGATATGAATTCTTTTAAACTTTGTAAATAAATAACAATACCATCTCACAATTTGAATTTTTTTAAACACATCTTTAAACATTATCGTCGATTACTTGGTGTGTGGAGCGTCCACTATTTTTGTTCTCTTTTAAGAATACCAACATAATAATTTACGTCTTGAAGAATTTCCAAGTTTTCTGAGTAGATGGTATTTGTGATACGTCAAACCATGTTATTATTTGAGTTAATGGTCAGGATACAGCAGTGTGTGTGTTGTTTGTGACTAAAAAAATTCTCAGAGATGAACTCATTCCCCACAACTCAAATTACTGCGGAGATGGGGGTTTTCTACTGATATCAAGCGCTGAGATATTTTTCAAAGTGGTTATTACTATCATATTAGAATGTTCATAGTAGTTATAAAAAATATGCTGCTATCTTGTTTTCGACAACATCTTCTTAACAAAACTTGATGTGTTGATTGGAAAAGCTAGAAAATATATGTATGCTATTGGCTTCTGTAAAGCGATACGAAAAAAATGTCTACGAAAAATACGGCACTTGGATGTAAAGGAGGTGTAGGAGTGTGAATTTACAGAAAATTATGCAAAAGGTTTACGTTAACAGGTAACCAAGGTAATCCTAATCATTATTTATAGCTGGATTCTTGGAGTAAGTTGTTCTAGCAATTTTATATTTGCCTTATGGTTGTTGGTATAATTCAAAAATCAATTAAATAAAGACGATAGGCCATCATAGACCAAATAACTTTTAAAGTAAGAGCGTTTTTTTTTTGGACGTAAAAAATATCATTAGGAGTATGGTGTTGTTCTATCGATTGTTAAGTTAGTGGGAGTCGAGCCCTATTACCAATAGCATGTGAAAGTGGTAATGGCTAATCCAATGATGCGTTAAACAGTTAACGTACCGAATTGGTTTACATAAGTGTACCCGGATTAAAATATGACGTGAATTTTGAGCAAAGATCAGCATTAATGGAATAAAATAGAATATATTTTACTTTAACCAAAAAAAAATATTGACGTTTTGACTGAATAAAGCCTGAGTTTTAAATTCATGAATAATGCAATCATCATGACGGTTATCCTTTTTAGGATGACATGACGTCAATTTTCTATTGTTGAAATAAAGTATATAAAGGCCATTGCTCAAAGAAGCGTTCCTATTTTTTCTCATCATTAATCTATTTAATACAAAACAATCTACTTAAAAATGTCCTCTCCATCAAGAACCGAAGCCAAGAAAGACCAATTCATTGGTAACGTCAAGAACACTGCCGGAAGCGCCGTAGGAAACGAATCTCTCCAAGCCAAGGGCCAAGCTCAAAACAATGCTGGTAATGCTCAAGAAACTGCTGCTAACGTCCAAGGTTATCTCTCAGGTGTCTCTGATCAAGTTGCTGGCTCTGTCAAGGGTGCTTACAATGCTCTCACTGGCGACACCGCTGCCCAAATGGAAAACAAGGCCCAGGCTAAGAAGGGTGAAGCTGAAAAGGCTTATAACTCTTAAGTTTGACTTAAACTTATACCATTTGTAAATATTACATTACTTTTTAAATAAATTGCCGCGAAGGGTCCAAAACAAAACCAAATCTGTCTTTTGTGTCACTGATATGCCTATATTGAGCATAATTTATTATTAAAAAAAAAAAAAAAAAAAAAAAAAGAAAAAAGCTGGGGTAAACTAATTAATTCGCTTCATAGCAACTAAGGCTTGAATAATACAATCAGCTTCTATTCTTACTGATCCATGAATTGAAAAAGCATCTTCTACTTCAACTTGTTCACAAATGATTGATAAGTTATCTCTTAAAATTTTTCCAAGATAGATGAGTCTCAAGAAATGAGTGTCCGAATCGACGGCTGAATCCTTAGCATTGTAAATACGAGTCTTTAAAGAGCCAATTGTTTCATGCTCTGAGCTTATTGTTAACTGAATGTCTTTTTCTGTCGATAATCTAACGATAATTTTAAATGGGCTTGAAGAGCAATCCGGTGCAGGCACTAGATGCTCAGAATGATTAGAGGAGTAAATACTATGTCGAGTTATTGAATCTGAAGAGTCGTTTTTGTTGTCAGGCAAAGTAAAACGGCCTTCTTCATCATTGTAGCGTAAATTTACAGGTGGTACTACACAGTAGATTGGTATATTATATTCATTTCCAAGCTCTATATTATCCGTTAGTCTTATTTTTAATATTGTCGTGCATAATATTTTACCATCAAAGCAACCCTCACAAGGATTTCCCGTAGGTAATAATACATTGGCAGCCTCTAAAATAGATCTTGCCATTAGTACATCTGTTTCCGAAAAGGCCGCCTGTAAAGCTTGCCAAATCTCAATTCTACCCTAAAGATAATTGTAAATATTTGTAAGGATGCATGACGTTAAGTGTAGCATACCCCATAAGTAGGTGCAGATTCCCAATAGGAAAATCTCTTTTCTTCTAGCTGAGTCTCCGTTATAGGTATATCTGAAGTCCACATTAAGCCAACTCTTTTAAATGGTCTACTTTTATTATTATAAGCACTAGGTATGGTCGAACGATCGTCATTTGTGGATGTTGCTAGCAAGTCTTGGTCAACCAGACTAGATGAACAGCAACCCATATTCTATTTCCGTATTTTGTAAAGAGAAAGAGAGAATTCGATTATTCTTTGCCATTTATTTAGTAAAATGTATAAAGGAGAGTTTATTCCCACACGTGATTGATTGATTTTCTAATTGCGCGACTAACGTTTATCGTTCTCGATATCTTCGTATCTAACCTGTTCGAATATATCATTGGTCATGGCATGTAAGGGTCTTTGCCCAAGGAGTTGGGTAGTAGAAGCAAACGAGAGTAATTTAGAGTCTAATTTATGATTTACGTCTTCTTTTCCATAACAAACTACAGCCAATGTGTTATTGTCCAGATAACTCAAGTGGAAAAGCCAGGAATCTGATGGGTTTCCCTCGAAATTCATCTTGATCTGAGAAAAAGTGAGTTATTGTTTAATTGTTATTTTTTTGTTGTTATTCATACCTGGTTATGGTCATTTCTAAAGTCTATTTTATTCAATTCTAATGAAAGACCGACACCAAGCGCCTTTACGTAACTTTCTTTACATCCCCATAGCTCAAAAAATGTCGCCAACTTTGTATCTTCATCCTGATTATTCATGATCAATTCAACCTCTTTATCTGTAAGCTAGTAAGGGATAAGTTTTGATTTTATTTGAATATGTGTGATTTACCTGTGGAAGGAAACATTTTACAAAATCATCGATCGAGGAAGAGTTAGGGCGATCGACGGTCACAGCATCAATCCCAATCTTCATAGCATTTTTCGTTGTTGCTCCAAAAATAACCCAGTTTCCTTGATGGGATATATTATAATCGATCTGTTCATTTTTCTGTAATATTTATAAATACATCATTTCCCTTGTGCATATACCACATACCAAGGTTGGTTTACATAAAGGTAGTTGTTCGAATTCGAGACTAGCCCATGCTACATTTAAACGACCAGAGAAGTAATGTCGCCGTAATAAACGACTGCCTAAGGCCAGATGTCGATCCCTGTCATGTTTGAAACGCAATACTGACTCGTGTTCTTCTTCTGGTAACCAACTTAATGCTGTATTGAACTAGAAACTTATGTCATGAGTTTTCTTTTTTCATTTCAAATTGAAATTAAGAAAATAAGAGACCTTTTCTCCCTGGAATGCATCTCTAATGTTAAAAGCTAACAAGTCTAGAGGAATCATAATTTTTTTATTTTATTGAAACGAAAAAAAAAAAAAAAGATTAAACTCTATAAACAAATGTCACTTTTTCATGGTTATTCTCGATAAAAGTGACTTCTAAGGTGATCAATTTTGACTGTTCTTCATCCGCGAAATAATATCCTTTTGTATGGTTTGGTGTGACAATAACTGGCATTTTGCCATGCCTAACATGGGAATCATATATTGCCAATCTGCCATCCTCTGGTCTGTCTGGTAATTCCTTGATATGATTTTCGATTTTTACTTGATTTTCATAATCAAATCCGATCCAAGCGATAGGTTGATTTTCCTCTGGAGCGTCTGCTAATAATCTAAACACCCATATTCTCGGCAAGTTTGTAACCTTGGCTTTTTCAGGACACATATTAAATGAGGTAGACATAGGCGATGAAGATGATAATTGCGTGACTATTTTTTTTTGCTGATCTGCATCAAGCACATCTCCCAATAATTCATTGTCTAAAGCACTAATGACTTGAATTGCAGGCTGCTGTTTTAAGGGTTCCTGTTTGACCTCTTTCTTTTTAAGGGTTTTCACTTTCTTCACGAAACCAAGTGCCATATTTGTATACCATTTTTGCTTCTTTTGATTAAATTTTTCTTGGTCCAAATTGATTTTTACTGCTGTTACATCAAGATTGTCATCGGCTACTGCATCAACCATCCTGGATTCAGAATTGATTAGGGTATTTATATGCGTTGCAGTGTCTTCTTCTTCTTCCTCTTCTTCTTCTTCTTTTGCATGAATAAGGGAGTCTCCTGTTCCATTATTGTGGTACGTGTGCATTTGGTTGTTGTCTTCTGCATCCTTACTATAAACAAAATGTCTTTTTTCGTCTTCAGGAGTGACAGGAAAATTGCGGTTCTATTCAATATGAGTTAGATGATACATACAGAAACAAATCGCAAAAATATATACCTTTTGCTTGTTTCTTCTCTTTTTTATTATTGGTACATTATGATTATGATAATGTTCTGGTGATGCTACCAAATATCGATTGGAGTATTCTTGCTCACCTCCATAAAGTGATGACCGTCGGTATCCATCGTAATATCCGGTTGGAGATCCTTCATATTGCAGATCTAGACTGTGAATTTTCCCTTTTTCTCCGTTGTGGCGCCGATGTTGTGTCTGCAATGGGCTGGGGTAATAATTACTTTCGCTCAAAACATCATTTTGATAATACCTATGATAATCCATGTCTATAAATATGTATGCACGTATATTGGTTTCTTTAAAAAAAAAAAGAAAAAAAAAAAAAGAAAAGAAAAAATGAAGATAAGAAGGTATATATTTATTATTGAATGTTATTGTTTTAGTAAAAGTAGTAAGAAAAAGTTGCACAGGCACGAAGAAATAATAATAATAAATAAAAAGTTACATTATAACACAGGTTGCGCTATAGTCTTTGAATAATTCACCTGTCTTCCTTGGATTGAGAAAATTAGGTTCTACCATATAAACTTTCTCTTTTTCACCTTTGAAGACAGCACTTGTAAAACCGGCGACATCTTCCACCGTGTCAAATGTCATGTTGATAACAGCTATTTATTCTGAATAAGTATTTGTACGACATGAACACGAAAAATACCTACTTTGTTTTGCGTGATGTTTAGCAGCTACTGCTTCAGTCTCAGCGTATTTGAGGTCAAGAGCATCGGTATAGAGGAATTCATCTTCTTTATAAGGAAACATTGTAGTATATGGATAAGTTGGTGAATGCAACATAAAAAACTTAGGAATCGTAGATGCTTATATAAAATGTGGGTTCATTATTTTTTTAAGGTTTTCCAAAAAAGGAATGTCCATTCAATAACAAACATTTGCTTAAAATGAAAAGTTGTGCACATGCGTACTGAGACTCATTGTGACAACTTTGATTATTAGTGTATTGCTAAAAGCAACAATTCAGTTTATATAATGTAATATGACGTTTAATACAGAGGCCAAGTTATAAGATACGACTTTTTTTTTTTTTTTTTTTTTTTTTTTTTTTTTTTTTTTTTTTTTGCAATGTAAAGCTATTAATTGTTTTTATCACAATTTATCCAGATTGTATTTTTTATCAGTAAAAAATCTTGATCCATTTACCAATAGGCAATCCATACAAAGACTTATATTTTTTGCGAGGATTCCTTAAACCACCCAGAAAGTTTTCATTATTTCAAAAAACAAGTGCTCTTGTATAAAATGAACCATTTCCAAGGTTCCGTATCTTGAATAACACTTATAAAAATCAATTTTTTATTACTACGACGGTTTGCATATATCATATTTTTTTAAAAAAAGTGATATTAATCGGTTACATTTTAGTAGGACTCTAACAAATGTTCTTGCGTAATATGTCCAAAATTAAGAAGCTGTATACAAGGAAGATGTCTTTATGTATGTGACACTTTCTATATTCCCAGATATAAGGTTATATGCAGCATAAAAATGTTGGTCCACAACTCTCCACTCCTCCCTATTCTCTTTTGTGGATTTACAACTAATATAACTTATACTTTCCTTGGACTTTAAACTCAAAACAGAGCTCTCTCAGTCATTTCAAAAATCAAACAGAAAGCATAACCATTAACTTTATGGAACGGTGATTAATCTAAAGAAGGTTATTTGCATGAGGTATAACTAAACATAATGAAGGATTATTTTTTGCAAAAAAGCTATATCTAATTTTTTTAAAAAAAATGGAACCCAATTAGAATGACAACAACATCGCATAGCAGCAATAATACTCTAAGTAGAGTACTGGTCATTCTTGTGAGTTTCCCCAAAGGAAAATTCAGTCAATAGAAAAAACCTAAAAGAACCCCGGGCCTCATATGAGTTAAAATAGTGCAATGTCGAATAAGATTGACAACGAAACACCGCATGATTTACAATTATTTATTAAAATGCAGGCAAGACTTTCCCCCCAAAAGATACCCAGTTTTTGGAATTAAGGAAAATATGACCTCATGGTCTTAAATGAGATGCGTTACACTGTGGTAAAAATCATGCGCGGGCTTTCTTATTTTAAAGCGCCGAGCTCATTCAAGTGTAAGCAAGATCCATTCACTGGCTTCGACTGGAAAATTATGAAGGTAATTAAAGTAATTGTCGTACAATTACAAAAATGTAACTGGTAAATGCCTTTAGAATAGTATGTGTCCTGGTATATTATGAGTGACACTTGGTTAGTAGCCCATAATATTCTCCTTCATTCAATATGAAAACCATGTTGATGTTCTTGCCTTTGCTAATATCATTGAAAAAAAGCTGAAGATCATGAGCTACACACTCTCGTTTAGTATTGTACACGGATGGTAAGCAACCACATACATTCTGCATATTTAAAAAAAAAGACATGTTTTTAAAATCTTGTGTTCATCTGGTGAACATATTGGTAGATGCGGCAACTAGCTAAGTTTTTCCCGATTAAAGAAGTCAGTACTATAAACAACACTTTATACAAGGAAGTTACTTGATCTTTCAGGTGGATGGTACCTTTATTTCAAAACAATGCCGCTCAATGACAGGTACAGCTGTGCTCAAAAATGTCTTTTTACAGTCACAATAAATTAGTGGCAAAAAAAATGGTGTATTCAAGAGTATGGGCCGTCTTAAAAAATGACGGAAAGCCAGTTTTATTTTCAACTAACATGAGCGGACAAAGTAGCGATAGTGAAGAAGAAGACATGAGTAACTATGGCTTATCCATGGTGTCGATTGCTGGCCCCAGTAAACATGATTGTGGTTATTGTAAGGGAAAAGACACTTCAATATCGTTTGGTATTTGGGCTCATTCCATGACTTGTGCTGTAAGCATCTTAAAACGTTTTTTTCTATCGCCATCTAATATTTCACCCATTCTTGTGTATTCAAGGATTATCAAGACTTAATTGATAGAGGGTGGAGAAGGTATACACATTAACAATATTCTAACAGACATTTGGGCTAACGCGTAAGATTAGGTCAGGAAAGTATTTATATAAACCTGATCTCGAAAAGAGTTGTTGTCCACAGTATACTATCAGGTAATTAGCAAATACAAAAAAACGAGGATGGATGATATTAACTGATAGAATAGACTTGATGCGACAAAATTCAATATGACAAAAAACCAAAAGAAAGTTCTGCATAAATTTAATCGATACGTGATAGGAAATTGTAAAGCAGAGCTTCCTGCGAAGAAACCAGCGAATTATGTGCAGGTAAAGTCATTGCAAGACTCTATACATGAGCCGGAAGAACAGGAAGTAAATGAACATAAATTAGAGGTAAAAATCAAGGAATCACTTCAAAAAAAATTACTTCACTGACGACGGATAGCAGATTGTGTTGGAGCCATCATCATTCACTAAAGAAAAATTTGCTCTGTATGCCAAATACCAAGTGAGCATCCATCATGACTTGGAAGAAGATGTATCAGAATCCGGATTTACTAGATTTTTAGTTGATTCTCCCTTAAAGGTAAAGGCAAAAAGCAATAATATGTCAAACTACTACAAATACTAAAACACGAATGAGTATAGACCAATAACGAAAGTGATTTTGGATCATTTCACCAAAAATATACAGTAGATGGAAAGTTGATTGCTTTGGCAGTAATTGATATTCTACCCAAATGCATATCATCAGTTTACTTTATGTATGATCCAGATTATTCATTTCTAGGACTGGGAAAATACAGTGCGTTTAGAGAGATATGTCTCGTGCAAGAATACAACAAGAAGTTCTCTGACTTGAAGTATTATTATATGGGTTAGTGATCGAATCATATATGTATATATATACATATATATTTAACTCGATCATATTATTTTAGGCTTTTATATCCATACTTGTCCAAAGATGAACTATAAGGGTAAATATTCACCCTCTGATTTACTTGATCCAGTCAGCTATAAGTGGTATCCGATTGAAAACTTCAAAAGTAAACTGGACGAGACCTCTTTTGTGACATTTGATCCAATAGAAAGAGATTATCCACCTGGCTGGTTAGATCCCAAAAGCTTGAAAGAGAAGGAATTAGAGAATGTGTTTGTGCTTATTGGTGATGGTAGAATTGCACCTATCATACATATTGTTAAATTTAGGACTTCCAAATCATTCAAGAAAAACATTTTGGATTATGTATGCTCTGTTGGACTGGAGCTAGCGCATAAAATGATTATTTGCTAATTGAAATACCGGCCCAAAAAAAAACTTTTTTGTTTTACTTCTTTCTTCATTTACAATAAAAATGCCTTTTGGACAAGTAAAATTACAGTCTCCTTTTCTCTGTTGCCTTCTTCTTAACTTCTATATTTAGGTCATTGTTGGACCTCCTGGTTCTGGAAAGACTACTTATTGTTGGGGTGCTTATCAATACTTGACAGCGATTGGAAGGTAATGGAAGTCTGAAAACTTTTATACGTATTATTAAGCACTTTTTTTTTTATTATTCAAGAAAGGTTGCCATTGTTAATTTAGATCCTGCCAATGATAATATACCATACCCCTGTGCCATCAACATTGCAGACCTGATTACCTTAGAAGACACAATGAATGAATTATCTTTAGGTCCCAATGGAGGAATCATGTTTTGTGTAGAATACTTGTTGAAGAATATGGATTGGCTTACAGACAAATTAAAAGAGTTAGAGGATCATTATGTGTTGTTTGATTTTCCTGGGCAAGTCGAATTATTCACACATCATTCTGCAGTCAAGGATATCTTGCACGGATTGGAAAAAATCGATTATCGACTTGTTGCAGTAAATATGGTCGATGCTCATTATTGTACGGATCCCGCCAAGTATATCTCAGTTTTATTACTGGCTCTAAAGACGATGATCCAGCTTGAATTACCTCATGTCAATGTTTTATCCAAGGTAGATTTAATCGAGTCTTATGGAAAATTAAGTATGATGGAATCTGAGCATGTAATCATGTATCAATTATTAATTTTCTCACTTTCATAGGGTTTAATTTGCAATATTATACAGATGTTATGGATTTAAGCTACCTGTTAGAGTCATTAAATGAAGATGCGTTTGGATCCAAGTTTAAGAAGTTAAATGAGGCATTGTGTGACCTTATTCAAGACTTTTCTTTGGTGGGCTTTTATACTTTATGTGTCGAGGATAAGGATTCAATGACAAGGTTACAACAGGTTATTGATAAAACAGGTGGCTTTGTATTTGGTGGTCTTACTGAAGGAAACGAATCCATCATGTTAACTGCTATGAAAGCCGGCTATCATGAAGATGTAAGTGACGTGCAAGAACGTTGGATGGAAGATGACTATGACTATTAATTTTGTGTGTGTGTGTGTGCGTGTGTAAATAAATCCTCCTTTTTTATTTTTTTTTATTTTTTTTTTTCAATATGAACTTTAAAGATTTACAATTCAACATTGGAAAGTTATCCACCAATGTCAAGTCTCATGTGGCTAAAAACAACCCGTTACAGAACCCTGACACGCGTGCACTCAATCTATGGTTGTTTGAAGAAAGAGATGACTTGTCAAACATGAGAACGAACACCTACCATCACGCTGAAACAAACAAGGCTTTTCTAGACTGGGTTAAAGAGGAACTGGTAAAAAATAAAGAGGATGCCGATTATAGTCAGGATATCGAAGTAATTATTTATCTATCAAAAAAGAAAGGCCTGTTAAGATACTCACAAATTAAAGGATGTTGGCTCTGCACTCTATACGCTCTTAAATAAGCAAGTAGAACTCGAAAGACAATATAATGATCGATACCAGCTATATCGACGAGCCATCAAGTCTATGAAGGATAAAGAGTTAGAGTTAAATGATTTAAAGGAGAAGAAACAATCATTAGAAGAGAGAATCAAACATTTAAAAAAATCAAACCCGGCATCAAAGAAACTATATGATTTAGAAGCAACCCTTTTTGAACTAGAGAATGAACAAGACAAGGAAAATGTATCTTCGACTGATTTTAGACGATTTATCTTGAAAGAAGCATTCTATTTGAGGTTTAATGCGTTACAAGAATTCTCTGAAAAAAATGCTCTCATTGCTGGATTTGGAAAATTTTTGATTGACTTATTGGACAATAAACATGAAACACAAGAAAATGAAAGCAGTGATATGATTTTAATGGATGCATTATTAACTGTAGATGGATGGCAGTCATCAGACCAACGCCATACATTAACCAAAGAAGATGATTTACTTACTAGTGAAGATAGTAGTGATGATGCTACCCTTTTAACAGATCATGACTTGTTATTGCAAAAGACCCAGCAAGATATGATTCTCAAAAAAGAAGAGCTAAATGAAAAATCAACAGATGATTACTATAATCAATTATACAAACGTGTTTCATTACAAAAACGGCCCATTTCTTCCCATCGATCGTATGCCGAGTTCCAAACTCAATTTAATTTACCCCCAACATCTACAGATAGTCCTCCAGCATACAAGAGCAATGAAGCTGTAAATCCAACAGACGAAAAGAAAATCTAATACCGCAGTGTTTCATGTTTTATAAAATAAAGTTTAGAAGGTGAAATGTACATATGTGTCTTACAAGGTCTATCACTCGTTAGTCGAATCAATTTAAATGATACATAGTATTCAGAAGTAGAAAAAAATAACAGATGTTAAAAGTAAAAAGGCATACTCGTTCCAAATGAAGTCTTATTGGATTATGAAAAGTACATCCTTAAATCAAACCATTTATCTACCCAATGAGCGCCTTATCCTAAGAGTTCATCTAAGTATCTAGCTCAAAGAGCTGCCTCCATATCTCTAGGTTGTTTTCGTTGAATGGTTGAAATTAATCTAAATATCAACCCATCGTTTTAAGCCATTATTCAACAAATTCTCTGTTTATAAATTTGCGTACTTATTAATATTATACGTGCGTATTCTCAATTATTGGATTCAAATATAAGTAAGTACTTTGAAGGCCTTCTAAACAGCTTTAGTTGTATGGTATTCCTTTACATCAATTTTGACTTTTTGATATCGGCCTCACTTGGATTGTTGGGAACGACAAAATAATAATAATAAAGTTCTTTGCCCTACTAAAACATCTCTGTATAATGTAAATCATTTTCAAAATAAAGCATTCAATGTATATCACGTATCAAAAAGATACGCATACCTGCTACTCTTTTGAATATTGATCGTAGACTGTGGAATATATGAGCTTGTCTCTAGTTTATTTGAGTGAAATATTTAGAAAAATGCCCTTCATGTCCATTTATTTTTATGAGTATGCCTATTATCCCCTTACTTTTCTCATTTTGAACCAGAGTTTTAATAAAAATATTGCCATCAGTTTCACAATAAATTATCTTTAACTTATTATATTTGAAGTGGTACTTTGTGACATATAATGCTACACTGATTAAAAAGGCCTTACTATTTGTATGTTTGCGAGTATATTATGCATGAATACAATATTAATACATATTACTAATAAGGGCGTATCCGCTATTTTTTTAGATGCCAAATCTTCTTGGAGAAGTATTATCCCGGCGATTCATTGAGGAATGAGCAAGACAGAATTAATACACTTGATTTTTTGCCTATTTATTTAACAATTTTTTTTTAGACATGTACAACACATCTTATTTACTGCGTCACTTTTTTTTTTTTTTGATAACATGCGACGATTTTTGTTAAAAGGTATATATTTTTTATTTATATGAATAATAAAGTAAATAAGGAGAGGAAGTTTTTTTTTATGTGTATGTATATATGAAAGAATGAGATTTTTTTTTTGATGTGTGGTGGGGTATGAAGTATTTACAATAAGGTGATGAAATTAGTTTCATCCTATCATGACTCTTGCAAATTAACAACGACGTGCATATATTCATGATGATGTGTAGAGAAATGTGTGCTGATCCATTTGTAAACAAAGGAGCCATTGATTCGAACCAAAAGTTTTTGTGAGCAAATGGGACAGGTACGGTAAGAAAATTTATTGTTGTTATTCGTGCAGGATGTGTAGTGTGGTGATTTGATATTATTAACAACTTGCTGACTACTTTTATTAAAAAGTAGAGATTGATGGATTAAGCCAGCAGAGGAAGAGCTAAGTGATGGACCCAAAGACATTTGTATATATATATGTATATTATGTTTATTTGTGTGTAAACAAAAAAAGAGAGAGAAAGAAAAAAAAGAAGAGAAACCGAGAGTAAATTTTGCTGCTTTTATAAACTTTTTTTAGTTCCACTAAATAATAAAAAAGCATGATAGGAATAACTACCCCTGACCATTTTAGGGATACACAAAGTTAGAGGATATCACCACCCCTCTTCACTATCTCTCTTTTTGTTTTTTCCCGATTTAAAAACGGTTTGTGCTGTTCCTATAAGTAGTAATAGAGGAGTACATGGCTCACATATACATACAGAGCCGCACTGACCAATACATCTCATATAGATTTACTTGGAAACGTCTATTCTCCTATATAGGAATATACATATTATGTACATGGAATACTTATTAAAATTTTATTAATCATAACAACAACTTACTGTTTACGCATGTATGGATATATGTCTTTCATTTCAGGTTAGTTCACATTAGAACTTGGCCAAAGAAAAAAAAATTGATTTTCCTATAATAGGTTATTGCATGATCAACTTTTTTTTTTTTTAACTCGGGGAACGATATAAAAGAAGTAAACCCGCATGATTTAAATTATCTCCAAAGGCGTTTTTTATTTCTCTTATGTAAAGTTGATCAAGTTGTATCACTGTTTTATATCAACAAAAAGTCATGGGAATGAAGATAGTTACATTATCTTTTTCCTTTCTAAACAAATATAATTATAGAATATAAACACTACAAAAATAAATATAAAATTACGCTTTAATATTCGTCTATACAACCATCGTCTTTATGCATAATATCGGGCTGAAATTTTACTTGAGGGCGACGGGAGAACCTAATAACTTGCGCAAGAGATATATTCGTCATTTCTTGACTGTGTAACGCCCCAAGACCTTTTTTCCCTGTTAGTTTATGGTCACGATATATCCTACAACTGGGTTTCTATTATCAAAATACGTCAGCCAATATTTGTCTTTAAACCGGTACCATAGTCTGCAATTCATTCGTCTGATTGTAAACAGGATTTTGCTATCTGCATCTATTGTTCTTTCATATTTCATATATCAAATTCAGCCTCATTTCTCCTTCCTTCAATGAAGATCTGGACCCTATTACTCCTATTTTTTTTTATTAGTATGAGTTAGCTTTGAAACTATACATTACACGTATACATGACGCTAAGAGATTATACAATGATTATTAATTCGTCATCCTGGTATAACCAGGCTCATCATTACTAATGTAACACTATATAGTGACAATTGTCTGCCATTGTAAAAGGTGAACAAATTATAGAGTAAAGCAATCATCATATAGTAGCACAACTAGCTTGATTACTTCAAAGGAGTTTAATATATACAATAGGTACCCGGTCTTTATATTACGCCCATTATTTTATAATGATAAAATTTATAGCTTGTTTTCTGTTTAAATTTCATCAAATTTGGGGTTTTGATTAGTTTACTGTAAAACTTTTAAAGTTAATATTGCTATAAATTGTGGCTGTTTTGATATCATACTAAGAGAAGAGATTAGAGATTAACGATCACATGTACGGTAATACAAAAAAAAGCCAAGAAGGATATCATGCATGCAAAAATGTGCCTCTTTACACATATTTGTGCCAATGCCGAACTGAAAAAGTTCAATGAAGTCTAAATAACAAGCTGATAAAAGAGCCAATACTTTAGAATTAAACTTATCACTGCTAGACCAATTGAAACCAGTCAATCAACTTATTTTTTGTAAAAAAAAAAGGACACCCAGTTGAGTCTGGTTTGGGAAAGTAATACTTTATTTGGGTCCACAAACTTTTACAATCACAGTAATTTTGGCTGTCATAACAATAATTATAAACGATGTTTTGTTTGACCCCACAAAATTTTCATAGTAATGTCTTAAGCAAACAATAATTAGACAATACAAGTTTTTTTATCCTCCAAGATATTAATACCTGTTTCTTCTTTTGGTTTCTATTCATCAGCAGTTAACTTTACATTGATAAAAACCAACGGAGCGGTACAGTTGGCATGACCATCGAGATTCCGTAGGACGTCAATGATCTCACTTTTTGGGTACTAAACTTCGTTCATCGCTGGTCATTCTGAATATCCTTACCATTATTTCCAAAATCAAATGTGTGTGTCGATGATTTACCTACATGCATCGAGTGACAAAGAACTAAAAAGAATTTGATTGGTGTGTGTATCTTTACACGATCGAGATAATAAAATACGTGTGATCCATTTTGCCTAATAATAAAAACTGTGAGAACACTTTAGAATTTCGAATATAGAAATGATATCATAAAAGATGCCATTCAATTGTCAGTTTTAAATTTATAACTTTTGAGCCCTTTCAGGTCATATCATATCGTTTTGCGAGAAAATCACGAGTTTAAAAGGCGTCAGTATGTTTGGGGATGTTCTGGGAGGTACCTTGGTGCTGATTGGCTTAATTAGATAAATATCTAGTTTTTTTTTTCATTTTATAGTAAACATTTGTAATTATAAGGAATAAGAGCGATCGTAGTTAAAAATAGATTGCAGCACGTTCGCTCGAAGCACTGTGCGTAAACTATTATGCTAACCTCGCGATACAGAAACATTTCTTATATATATAGAACGACAATCTCTTAGTAAAGTAATAGCATCACTATGACGATTATGTAATACATCGAATTTTTTGTATACCCTGAATTAGCACAATATTTTTGTAATCATGTCCTTTTGCACAAAATCGAGGTACAAAGAAAACTCTTGTTTTAACGCCCGACAGGTGGAATTTTTCCCAAAGGCGTGAATTAAGGTTAGCATTCGCAGTAATATAAAGTGGTTCTTTCTTTTTCTTTGGGATATGCATTACATCACTTGAATAAAGCCAAATTGTATGTACCTTAACTTGATATCACGACAAGTTTAGTTTTGTATAAATTAAATCGTGGTACCTGGATGCCCCAACGTTTTTATTTACTGTGGATACTGTTTTTGGAAGCGCATGCAAACTTTGTAAACAATGGTATCACCAAAGTCATGCTTATGTATTTTAAGGCTTTCTCAAGCTGATATGTGTATCTATGAGCCCCACCATTACCCTAAGAGCTAGAGCGTTTTTCTCCTGCCATTGCACAGAACAACTATGGTAATAAATTTTAAGAAAAGCAAGGCAGCCCATCACTATTACAAATGATAACTGGTTATTCTTTATTTTTCCAATATTATAAACAAAAACAATTTGTAAGGTAGATGTATAAATTATTTCATCATATATTTTAAAAGATTTGAACTGTATGTAGTTACTTTGACTTTTAGATCGTTAAACTTAGATATCTGTTTACCTGAATACTTGTATAACTGCTTCTATTAGTGTGTTGTACCTAGTTGACTTGGAGATTTAAATGTTTTTTAAAACTCTCTATAATATGTGCATCTCGCAAATATATAACGATGCACCTTTGCAAGGATTTTAATTTTTTTTAAAAAAGAAATCGGACCAGAATATGACAGTTTTCACGAATAGCTTATTTATATTAACACTACTTCACTATTTTTTCCTGCTTAAACGTTGATTTAATATACTTTATTCCTTTTTGTTTCTTCAATTTCGAGGTAGTCTTTAGCATTAAATCTTTTTTTTTTTAAAAAAAAAAGATCATATTAATCTCGCCTTTTTTTGTTCAACAATTCACTAAATTTTGACCTACCATAATGTGTTCGAATTTGCAATTAGCAGCTTTCATTTATTCTACACCTCTAAAACTTCAATTTTGTAGTGCGAACTTTATATTATGTTCTTTTGGTGTGCTGGAGAAAATTATTACGGGTCTTATGAAAATTAAGCTACACAGAGGGCATCGGGCACTAATAAACAATAACATAATTGATTTCGAGAGGGTGCATGATGCTTCTATGCGTATGTTTATATTTAGTAAGATAATCACACTGGATAATCGCATTGATGGGGTAGGTCAGCTGGAGTAGTTACGCTCTAACACTCAATTACACTAGCATTTGTTTTGATTCTACGCCGAATCGTGGTATCTGCGCACCCATTATTAAAACCACATGCGCGGAACTTTATGATTGCGACAGTAGCATCGTCAAGTCACATTACTCGCATAGTAGTTTCTATTAACCAGAACTTCTATACTGCGGCTTGATAGACTCATCAGATGATTGTTTATCTCTTCTCGGGTTTCTTTATGTGTAATTTTCTGCATTATCTTTGGAACGAGTTTTCTACGAAAAAATTTCATGCAGAATCGATTCTAAATGCAAGAAGAAGAAGAGGAAAAAAAAAAAAAAAAAAAAAAAAAAAAAAAAACTGTATCTGATTTTTTAACCTAGGATACGAACTAGCTAGTTCACTTTTTATTGGCTTATGGATATTCAAACTCACTTTCCTCGTCGCTTTCCTCCTCACTTTCAGATTCGCTTTGGGACACACTTTCTGCTTCGTTTTCAGGCCCACTTTCCGCTTCATTATCAGGCTCACTTTCCTGTTCTTTTTCTGGTTCAGCTTCAACTTCACTTTCTGAGCCGCTTTCTGCATCTTTTTGTGGGCTTTTTACCGCAGGGCGTGGATTTTGTGGCGCGTCTTCAATAGGAATCGGTGATGTATCGTCCATTGGACTTTGCTGTCTACTTTCTATTTGTGGTGTAGGCTGTTTGGAGTTACGTCGCGTCCCCGAAATACTTTCTCCGTCTTCAATGGCAATGTTAATCGTATTTAATAATTTTGTCACGGCATTACGGGTTGCATATTCTTTGATTGGACAATCCTACAAGATAGAAAAAAAAAACCTGTCAGAAACAACAAAATATATATACTCCTTTTTTTTTAATTACAGTGTTGATAGAGTTAATCAATCTTTGGATTTCCAAAAGTTGTGTTAAATCCAATTTTTCCAAGGGTAACTTCAACAAAAAGTGAGCCATGGTCTTTCTCTTTAAACCTGTGCGTTCGGTGTGGATTATATTCAATGCTTCGATAGCAAGACAACCTGGTATATCGGATGGCTTCTCGTTATCTGTTGAAAAATCTTTTAAATGCAAACTATTATAAATAATACAAGTTAGCTTGTGTATCTAAAACAGACTCTTTTTCTTTTTCTTTTTGTTTTACTTTGCAAGTTTACGGGGATCTGTCCAATCGGCTAACATATCGGCAATCTGACTAGGATTCACCATTATTTCGTCTTCTTGTAAATCCATATGTGTATTGCAAAGTTCTTCTAAAGCTGGAATGGTGACATTAGAAAAAAACTTTTGATGGTCTGCTGAGGAGTAACAGTAGGCTGGGAAAAAATAAGTTAGACATTGTTGGATCTTGTTATTTACAGGTTCCACGGTTGGAAAGAAGTATAAAAGTATCATGAGACGCAAAATCTAAAAATTAATTAGAGTTTTGGGACCTATTCTGTATTTGTAGGGTTTACCTCGTCATCATGGAATCTTTTTGCGAGCATCAATTTAGCTAAACCTATAGTCGTGATCGATTGGATTTCAGGACTATCATGATCTAAGCAGAATTCAAATACCTCTCTAATTTCATCAGGCTAAAAGAATAATCACGTTAGTTGTACTCTAATTTTATCACCTATGCCCACTTACATTGGAACCTTGCGCAGTTAGACTTTGGACGCCATATGTCATCATCAAATCAAATAAGATCATGATGGCCTTTTTCATTAATTCCTCGTGACCACTTTTGATACATTGCAAAAATAGGGCAATGTTGTACTGAGCAAGTGCCTTATCTAATGTACAACATAGACCTAGACAATGTAATCCTTCTTCGCGTAAAACAGCATCTGAAGTCTGAACGGCTGGTACAATCAAATCGTTCAGCAAACCGTACAAGTTGGAGTTTTCAATTAATGACTATCAACAAATTATAAGAAAAAATTGAAAATTGAAAATATGCTTATAGAAATTGTTATACCTCTTGACTGTTTTCAAGCATTCTTTTACAAATACTAAGACATCGAAGTCTGATGACAAGAATTTTCATATCTGATATTTCACTAGTAGCGGTTATAGATTCAGACTCCTCAGTACTTTGTGTAGAAAGAGATTCATCCAATCGTGATCGCTTTGCAGGAGCCTCCTCCAAATCTAGTGGCGGTTCCATTTGTTCCTGAATATCTGATATAATTTCGATAATGGTTCTTGTGAAATCGCGCTCATCCAAAGAAATTAGACGAAATATTTGAACAACTTTTGAAAGATGATCATCCGATAGCTCACACGCTTTCAATATCTCTCGTAACAGTTCAAACATTTTTCTTCTTCCGACTTCATCGGCATAATCCAAATATAATGCAGTTTCTAACATTTGACTGGTGATGAATTCGTACTCATTTGAGGTTTCTTGAGGTGATGAACGGTACAGATCATTATAGTACTTTAAATTAAACGCATGTCGTGTGACTTCAGGTAAAATACTATCTAATCTCTCGCCTAAACTTTCATCCTTTTGTAAAAACTTGATCAACGCCTTGGCCAAAAAAGCACTTTCGGGTGTCAAGTTAGTCCATAACTCGGCTAATGACTGTTAATTTCAATACAATTTACATGATATTTTCTTCTTACCATCAAAAGTAATCTCGTTCACGATATCCGTCCTTGCAGTAAAGAATGCATTAAAAACGCCTTCTGCAATTTCAGTAACTTCAGGATTCATGATTTCTAAGCGCTCTAAAAACTCAATAAGATTGTTGTTTGCATGTCCAATCCATTTTTCCGAAAGCATAGTGGTAGCTGCTTTTTTGACAAGATTGTTACGGTCACTCAACCCCCATTTTAAGATTTTGTTTCGATCATCAAAGCTAAGCATTCTAAAATCTTGTATATCTGATAAGGGTTTCAGATATACAATTCGACGATTGGTAGCGTCGGGATCCCTAGCTCTTCCAACGATGTAAGGTAAAGCCTCTTCCACTGGGTCGATGTTGAACAAAATAACTCGTCGCACTTCACTATCATTTCCCAAAAAAATAAAAAACATAAAAATTGAAATGAAGATAAAAAATAAGTCTCCATCCACAAAGTATCAATTTTAAGAAACTTACGCGCTTGTATCATGTTCTAACGACCACATCAGTTTTTGAAAGATCGTCTTGTTATCAATTGGATCCAAATCCGCATCCGCACTCTGTAAACGACAAAGGGTGGTTGCGGCTTGAATTCTGACGGAAGCCTCTTTGTCAATGATTCGTTCAAATAATGCAGTTTTTAAGTCTTGATAAAGATCCTCACTATAAATCCCCAAAAAAATTGAGTGACACTTCAATCAACTTTAGGATTTAACAAACTTACTCAATTTCGCCCATCGATCCAATACTAAGAGCAACAATTTGACAGCAGCGGGTACGCACGTTATTGAGTTTAGCCGTGAACCCTCTTAATAAATGCCTCAAGAGCTTTTCCACAAGTCTTGAACTGACAGTCTCAATATCCTCTTCATCGTCATCTTCCTCTTCCTCATTAGCTTCTAGATTATTTTTCATATTTCCCTCTTCTTGATCTTCACTGGCTTCTTCTGAAACTTCGGTTTCTATAACTTCAGTTTCCAAAGCTAAGGGAATATCCGCATATACATCATCTTCAATCATTGGGTCGTCTTCCATATTTTCATCCACCTGTTGGTTATTGTCATTCTCTTCAGTGATATCGTCTTCGGCGTTGTCGTCGTTGATTTTTGGTTCGGCTTCTGATTGAATTTTATGCCCTTTGAGTTTAGCTAACGCTTGTTTTGCCGTGACATCTAAATTGTTGCTGGTTAAAGTCGTGTTTTTACACAATTTTCTCGCGAGCATTTACCTCTTTGTTGGTTGTATTGTAAAAATCCTGCAATGAACCGGACAATTCGGTCAGCATGAGGTTCCTTTCTTCTAATGTTCAATGCCTTATTGATGTTTCTAAAGATCTCTTTTACGAATGCCTCTTCGCCTTCATAATCAATATCTTCTCGTACACCAATTAAACGTGGGGAATTCAAACAACATGCCAATTGGATGTCTCTTAAACGAATAGAATCACTTCTTAAATGTTGGTTAGGTTTTTGAGCATCCATGAATATTTGAGGTACAAGGCTGTTTAAAGACGAAAGTGCGGCAGCCTTCGTCATTTTTGATTCCTCTAAAATATTACTGTTGGTCTCATTCTCTGGTGCAGCTTTTTTGGGACTACTTCTCTTCGTCATTATTGTGTTCAACGTGTTAAAAAAATAGTTTGAGAACGAAACAGGTCCTTTTTGTGATAAAAAATTGAATTAAATCAACGTCACACGTACCGTGTTTTCAAAATAGACGCGACTTCTGTTCCAAGCGCCTGGCTCAGCTAGTTTTAACCTAAACGAAGAATACATAGGTATATCCTGAATAATTAAATATATATTTAAAGTAAAGCATTCGCGTTTAACTTCAAGTGCCATTTTCGTTTTTTTTCACATTCAAAGACCACACTTTAAGTTGTATTCTAACCATGCAATATAACTAAAAGTAACTTCATTTCAGATACTATTTCCCATAGAAAAGTGGTAGACTCATGTGTTGCATTAAAAATGTGTTGCATTAAAAAATACGCAGGGAGTGTCATATATAAATGTACCATCTTCAAACAAGCAGGTAATAGTCGGATGTAGATAAATTTAAATGATTGACCTTTGGAAAGGCTATTATTTACGAAAAACTATTGTCTTTAATGTCCTTCACAGGCAGTGCCCATTCCAATCAAGCTGATTGGCTAGAATACTGAGCTGTCTACGCAATTAGTATAAATAGTAGCCTCCTTTTTCATGATTTTTGTTTTTTACTTTGTTCATCTGGCTCATGACCAGCTACCATCGGCTATTAAGAAAAACCTATCTGATGGAAATAAGTATTAAGACTGATACATATTAAAATTAAAGTATGAAATTATTTTAATCCCTGATACGTTCATATTGCCGTTTTTATTGAACTATAAGTTGTTGTACACGATCATATAACAATTAATGAAAAAAAAAAAAAAAAAAAAAAAAAAAAAAATACGGAGAAGCTTCTGAAAAAGTACAACAAAAATAGTTTGATCAGTAACTTACGTGAGCTAAATAGAAATGAAACATTCATCGGCACAAAACTCTAAAAATCAGTAGAGATCAAAATCAATTGTTGGAAATTCTTAGATAAGCTGGTCCAAATTCACAACAAGTTCCAAAAATAAGGTTATAATATGATTGTATACAACATTGCTATGACTATTAAAGCATTGCTGTCAACCACTTGATTGTCAAGTACAAACTAGATTTATCTTTCTAATTTATATGTTATTGTCTAATAAGTCCAGTAAGTAACGCTAGTTGCATAAATTAATCGTCAGAACCACACCCGCGTAAAAGCTTAACTCTTAGTCTTAAACTGACGAATATTAAATCTTGTCGTATATTCTGAAAATGATCTATCAAATATTCTGATGACATTTATCAACGCCACAAATACTAAAATCACAAGCTAGTTTATCATTCTCTCTCTTTCTCTTATTTTTTTTTTTTTTGCCGGTTAGCGTTATGTGCATTTTTAGAGGTGATCAAGAAACGCAAAGACTCAATCAAAGAAGGCTTTTTTCTTAATCCTGGTAAAAAGTGTTTCGGACCAAAGTTATGTACAGCAGTAGCTCATTCACGTTATGAGCCACTCCATCACCACAAACCATGCATGCATTAAGTATTTTTTTGACGTCCCAGTGAATCTGGGCTTTGCTCCGACTTTTAGGAACAATCTAAAAAAAAAAATGTTAAAACGGAGAATAATACATCTGAACATGACGTAGTTCTGAATGATGAAGTTACATTTTATTTAGCTTCACCTGGATTCGAATAAATCGATCTCGTATGACCCGTAAATCCAAGCTAGTATAGCTTTTTAATTTCAAATGTTCTAGAAAGTAAACTTTGTGGGCGAGAAAAATAAGGAACGAACTTATTTTATCCACATTGCATCGATCCCCACAGACTTGTATATTGGGATTTAAATTTGATGAAATAGATTGAAACTTTCACTTTTGAGCTTTATAGCAACGAGAACTTTAAAATGACCAAAACATATTTCTGGAAGTTACACATGATTCTTATTTTTTTTGGAAATTAACTTGTGAGCGACTTAAATGGTATCTCTTTGTTGAGCGACACACAAGTGCTCAGAAAATATATGTAACGTTGTATAATTTTTTTCTTGGACAACAAAGACGCTTGGATAATTGCCCTGATTTGGTTTATATGAGAATCATTAAAAAAATACGGCTAAGCAAATGCAACTTATAATTTTGTGTAAATTCAAATTGTATTTCGCCCCATCTGATGATGTGACTTGAGGCGCTTAGCAACTATGTGACAGTTTCTGTATCCCTATATTTGTCTCTTTATTGGGTAAGATTAAGGCACTGTGAATGCATTTACTTGATGTTCGAATTTTAATTAAGGATTGTCAACTATATTCCTATAGACGAATTGGCCATTTTTCGACCCAATCTTATTTTGTTTTTTGTAGTATTTTGATCACAAAATGTGGGCAAGGTTTAAATCAACCGCCAAAAGGCTTATATATAATCTTTTGGTTTAAATATAATACGAGAATTTTTAATCAAGAATACCCGATCAAGATCAATTTTATCGTACATATATAGCACGAGGATGAACGGCTCCAACTATTGTCTAGGTTTTATTACAATGCCACGCATCTGGAATTCTCCGTCTTCCACTCATTACACAAAATAAATCCTTCCCGGGCACAATAGGATTCCATATAATATTTCAAATGTGTTGTGAAATCTTGGTCGAGCGTTTGATCTTTTCGTTATGAGCACATAATATAAATAATAAAATGCTTGCACGAATCGGGAAAAGCAAACTTTTTAAGGGTTTTTTCTTTGAGCAGTAATTGAGTTTTAAATGTTTTTTATAATGATTTACCTTTGGATCCTCGGCTTAATGAACAAAAAAACACCTTATGTTTCCACCAAATTTTTTATAGATAAGCGCTAAATAGGACAAAATATGAATAACACCAAGTTTTTCAGTGAAGATACATGTTTTATATTTTGAATTTCATTGATAATGTTGCTGTCCCTGAATGAGAGGCAGGAGATTTATTTGCAGAGGGATCGGCAAAATTTACAGATTTAGCGGAGCAAAAATAAACCATTTTTGAAGCTCCTTTTTTATTAAAGATCAAAAGGTTTTTTTTGGCTAAAACGATGGTTGACACATGTGCTGTGGTATTAAAAAAGAAGAAGAGTACGAAATATTGGTTTGTAATAGAGCCCTCGAAATTCTAAAATAGTGCCTTCAACTTAAAAAGGAAATTGCCGTACCCCACCTGTTAGAAATCCGCCCTTCTTTAGCTGGTGTGCGGTGACTAGAAATAGAAGCTTAAAAATAACATTAGTGAGACAAATTATCATTTAGCTCGTAATACAGAAGGCGAACGTTGCACATATGTTGGATATGTATTACGTCTATAATATATATTTATATATAAGATCTTCGCTTAGCATCCAATGAAAACCGTTTTTAGTATGTTGTACACCAATATTACTCCTTCACTCCCGGATTTTTTGTAAACCAATTTATTCTCAAAGGATCTAAATTTTGTATTCTTTCTTCTCTTTACCAAATAATATAATAATAAAAAAAGGCACTTAATATAATCGCAAAGCGATAGAACCCTAATACAAGGTAAGATATTCTTTATAATGTCCTTCAGATGAACCACTAACCAGAAATTAGCTTTCGATTCATAGACTACATACTATTACACATATCTTAATATGCTTATTCCACGATCACTATTGGTATTCAAGTTAGCAGCACTGGTCACAGTGATTGTTGGCACCATCCTCTTTTTCCACGAGACAAGTGCACCCAATCTAGGCCGACCGCTGAAGTGGGATTGCTCTTCCACCACGCTGCCATCCTTTCATGGAGCGCAAACATACAATGATACCAAAATATTTATTGGAATATTTACAACCAAAGAGAAAGCAGAGCGTCGACAAATGATTCGAGACACATATCTTCAATACAAACCAGAAAACATAGAATATAAGTTTGTGATGGTGGCTAACCATATCCCCAAAAGCTTACAACAAGAAATAGATGATTACAATGATATTTTGAGGATCAACATGACAAGAGAAAATATGAATGAAGGAAAAACATACGAATACTTCAGAACGATGGCAGAGAGGAAAGAGGATAAGTTTGATTTTGTGTTAAAGGCAGATGATGATTCGTATTTACATTTGGATCGCATGGAGTATGATTTGTCACATACAAACCGCAATATGTCTTACTGGGGATACTTAGTCGGAGATACATTCATGGGCGGGTTATGCTACGGGCTATCTTTTGATTTGGTGGAGTGGATAGCAGATGCCCCCATCCCAAGAAGATACAAGAGCGGACATGAAGATTCCCAGGTACAAAAATGGTTCCGTTGGTCCAACATTGATGAACAAGTGAACTATGAAGTGAGAAACTGTAGAATACACGACTATATTGATTCGGGGTCTTTTTATTCTAAGGAAATTGAACTTGATAACACCATGATTGTTCACTACTTGAAAAGCGATGATCACTTCTTGAACACACATGAAACTTTATCCTCCACCTATCAGAGTAAATAAAATGTACATCATACAAACGTGGGTTTTGCCACAACCATTTGATCGTGACTGCAGTGAACTCATTTTAAGTTGGTTTTTTTTAAAGCAACAATCCCAATTCGTTCACCGACTTCAGGAGAACTTTAAATGTTATTTATACTTCCTTAATTTTTCTTTCTTCTTTTTTTTTATCACGACACTTTATACATTTCCCCTTTCCATTCTTTTTATCACATCAAAAATGAACAACACAAACAACAGTTTGCGGTTTGATAAGGGTGTAATGCGCTTATCTGCATTTGACCCTCAATCCAACCAATACGAAACACGTATTCTTAAACTTCCGGAATTACCTTTGCTTGAATCTTTGGAGAACATGTTTGATAACAGTGGTAGAAAAATACTACGTATGACCAAATCCTGCTGTAATAGCAAAAAGCCTGTCAATGGTAGTAGTACCAGTTTAAACAGTATTGGTAGTCAACCACGCCGTTGTCAATCACAACCCGACTTATCCAAACAGCAACAACAGCAACAGCAACAACAACAGAAGCAGCAGCAGCAGCAACAGCAGCAACAGCGAAAGAAGACGGTCTTTGTGTCATCTACTCGGTCTAAAAAAACTTTATCAAGCGCATTTCAAGCTGTAGCAGGACTATTTCAAAAAGGAACAAACACTAGTAGCAACGAAAAGATGAGTTTACAACAACGTCAAAATTTGACTTGTGATAATTGGTGGATGTCTAGTCCACCTATCAGTTCATGTTAATAGATTTAATCATGTAGCATCATTACACTCATTTCTAATCAGCATTTCAAAATATATATTCCCCCCTTTCCCTTCCTTCATATAAATCATGAGAGCATAATTCTCGTATAGTATAACAATAACAATAATAAAAGAAAGGTTCCAGGCCAACAAAATTAAGCTATCGGTGGCTGGGTATATGTACCCAGGACATACCCATTATTATAATATCTCCTATATCTCCTTTGAATAAACAAAAAAGGAGTACAAGTTTTTATTCTTTTTTAATTTAACAATTATTAGGTAATACTTCTTTTTGTAAAATAGATAAACGTCTTTTGTCACCCCGTATGAACGAATCAGTTCTTCTAGGCAAAAAACCTCTTGGTTTCAGTGGACTAGATAGTTTCCTGGATCTCATCATGTTTAACTCGGCTGAAATCATTCTTAGATGATCTGGATTTGATCGGGTATCTCTTGTATAGGTATTCGTTTCGGGGTTGAATCTAGGCTGCGTTGTAGCCTCTGATCGTCTTTTACGTACATTACGTTTGGGTGGTAAAGGCATAGGGATAAAGTCGATATTCTTCTTTTTAACTACAACCTTATCCTCCTCCTCCTCCTCTTCCTCTTTACGCGGTGATGTAGATCTTATCAGTGATCTGCGTAACTGTGCAATGGTTTCCATCCAACGCGATCTTGTTGGCTCTTGTGTATGCGGTGGTGATGATGACATTGCATAAGATCTAGTTGTCGATGTGGAAGGTGTTTGAGATTGTGAAAACGAAGGTATTGAAGTTTTGCTTCTCAGACTCTTTTCATCGTCATCATCGTCCTCTTCATCCTCCTCATAGTCTTCCTCTTCCTCGTCGTCATCATCTTCCTCATCATCATCCTCATCCTCTTCTTCAACTACGGGAATCCCTTTTGGAATAGGAAATAGCACAGGCCTGAAATCTGCACTTAATTTTGGATTTGTTGATAGCTCCTTTTTCTCCACTGAGCGTAATAGTTGCTGTTCTGATGTAGCACTGAGAGAAGGAGGCGGCATATGTAGAGGTAGCACTAAAAAATCTGTTGACAGGAAGTTACGAAACGGTGAATGTCTCTGCAATTAACACTTAAATGTTAGTCTTTTAAGTACGAATGTATTTTTTTTTTTTTTACCAGGTCTTGTTCGTCAGGTATGCTTTCTTTACTATCTACAGCGATCCAATTCTCTACATGAGACATTCGTCTGATTGGCAAGTTTCTTTTGTCTGTCTTTCTCTTTTTCTTCTTCTTCTTTTTTATTAAGGGAGGAATAGCACCATACGGCTCAGGGGCTTGGGCTGCCAGTTGCTTAATCATATCTTTATATGCTTGTTCTTCATCGCCACTAGTATCTGTAATGGGTATTGCGACAGGATCGGTGTGAAAAGGTGGAAATGATAATGTTGACATTGATGGTATATTAAAATAAGAATGTTTATAACAAACAAGAAGGAAAATAAAATAAAAAGCGTTTTTTTTTTTTTTTTTTTTTTTTTTTCTTTGTCAAAGCCAGCAGTCAAACTTATTTCCAAAAGCAGCTCCGGCACTTTTTATAGGTTATGCGTTTATTACTTTTACTGCAAACATTGACAAGGACACATGCAACGTGTAGCGATTACTACTATTAATAACATTCATATTTCAATAAACTACCACTACTGATAAACTGACATCAATATAGTTTAACTTCATCGATTCATAATAGGTTGTAACTCGGTTCTTTTTGACCCCTCATCTTTGACGTTCAAAATACGTCCACGTGGGACTTTTTTTTTTATTTAACGACCAGACTTTGTTTACTCACGTAACAAAAACAATTGATTTTTATATGCCTCATTGGTTTCAAAGAACCAGAAATACCGTCCCCAAGGACCAATAGCCATATATGAAATACTACGCTTAATATATAAATAATTACAGAGGTTAGTTCATTTGTAAATCTGTACATGGTGACATATAAGGTTTAACTTATGTGTACCGAACGTTTAAATTCAAAAGTTATCGATCAGTGATGTCACCTTACTCTCGCTTTTTCCTTAAGCCTCGTAAATATTATCCAACATGTATTAGATTAGATCGATTTGTACAAGATTAGATCCTTCTTTATATATAATTTTTACATTCACTTTTTGCTCCAGATACAATATTGTTTAACAATGTTGTGGGAAATAAACGTTTTGATAAGTATACAAACAAAGTGGCCTGTTCAGGGAACTGGATTTGGAAAATAGATATCGATCTGGTAAGATTATGGTAAGACATTAACGAGTAATAATAGAGATATATCGGAAAAGTAACCGTAGTCTTAATTTAGAAGAGTAAGAGTTAATTGTGAGGTGAGAATATTAAATAATCATCTTTTTCATTAACGCTTGATTCTTTTACGAGTGTTGATAAGATCGTCAGTGATTTCTATTTGTTCGAGGTTTTCGGAGATGAGGTGTAACTAAGACAAACAAGGCACAGGGGTTTGATCGTCAAACTAAGGTCTAGTCAATTGCATGTATCCAATGGCTTGTATTTTTTTCATAAAAACCGCTATATTTGTTGTACCGTGCTTTAGTACAAAAGATTGGCCTAGCAACATCTGATTGGACTGCCTGTTTATCTGGTGCCACATACTTCAATTCATAATGTTTGTTTCAAATTGTGGGCCTCTCTCATGTACTCCCCTGCCTGAATATTTCAACACTGACAATGTTTGATGACTGTCAATAAAGCTTTCAATGAATAGAAATATAAACTATTTTCACACTTGTTCTAAAACATTATAGCAATAGCTCTTTTGTGGGCAATGTCCAATGTATTCGAACTTTATTGGATCCTTGAATCGTCTTTGTCCTACAATCGAAAACGATAAACTTGCAGGATCGTCCAGAATTGTTTCTCGTTGAGAAGCATAAACCTTTTGATTAGATAGTAGGCAGACTGTTAATTAGTATCGTTTTTGGTTTTTCGTATTTGTTAATGATGAGCACGTCTCAGTCAGTATTATAAAAAAAAAAAGTTCTCTTCTTCAACGTATGAATGACTTGGGGAGTGCGAAATTACGAGACACTAAATAAATATTCTCTTCGGCATTGACTGCATACGTAAATCACAACATACCCTAAGAAAAAGTATTGCATCCATTAAAACCCATTTATAAATCGCTTTTCTTGGGGACAGCCAATCTTTCTTTAGTAGGGAACAGCCAAAGTGCACGTAGTCACAACGTAAGATCTGTGATTTGGCTGTCCTTTACACCTACAAACAAGAATTTACAACTAAAAACAATGTAATAATTACGAATAAATGTATACTGAACAACTTACGCATACTTAAACAGTTCTATCGTCAATAGTTCGCCTTTGAACTCGTTTGGTCTTAATATTACGCAGACAAAGTAAGGCAAAGTCCAAATAAGAAGCTGAAAGAAAGCTATAACACACACATACTTTTTTAACATTTATTTTCGTAATGATAAATTTGTATCTAGTTTTAGACGATAAGTTATATCGACCTCTTGGTGTCTAATAAAGTATCATAATAATCCGACATAACGACTACGCGCACCCTGACTGTCCCTGAGAGAACCAAAAAAATAATATACCAGAGTCAATCGGATAGACCTAATAACGATCTCAAATTCATAGAAACATCTCATTCTTTTTATGCATGACTTTACCATTTCATGGGGGGTAGAAATGGGTATCACTCACAATAAAAACTACGTACATTCAATAGCTTATAAAAGCATATACTCAAAGTCAGAATATAATTAAAACGTTGTTGAGCGGCGTTCTCTTTTTCCAGACCTGTGTGAGTCAAAACAAATATAGCGGGCTTACGTCATATTTTTATACATTTGCAAAAGCTCCTTAAGAATCAAAATCATTATAAATTACAATATTTTGGACCGTAGTTGAAAGATCGCATCCTTTATTTATTTATTATTTTATAAAACATGAATACAATTAACATCCTAATTGATTCAATTCCTCCTCGCTTCCTAGAACGCGAAAAATTTGTACCAGTGGTCAGTATCGCGGCCGCTACTGTCATCTTGCTCTCTTCCTACAAATGGCTCTCAGCAAATAATGATAATAAGTTACAAAAAGGAGCTAAGGAAATCCCTATTTCTGGTTCTCGTTATCCTTATTTTGGTCATATGTTTTCCTTGGGAACTTCCCCCGGCGAAGTTATTGCTGCATGGCATAGAGAACTTGGCCCACTAATCAAACTTCATATGGGAATTCAAACCTGGATTATGGTCGATGATCCTATTTTGGCTCACAAAATATTTGTTTCGAATGGAGCTGTGGCTTCAAACAGACCTTATATGACATTCGCGCATAATCATTACGCGCTCAAGGGAAAGTAAGCTCAGTTTTAAATTTAACTTTAATTTGAATTGAACTCTTGTAATTAAATATATTTGTGCCACAATCAGAGGTATTGTCTTTAGTGCTCATACCAAAAACTGGAAAGATGCTAGAGAAGCAGGTACAAACCCCTTAACACTAAATCTAAAAAGAATCTATGTAATGACTGATCATTCATAATTATGTAGTGCTAAGTATCATTGCACCCAAAGTAGTCGATAAAAATTACATTAAACCTATCCAATCCGAAGCAGCTGCTTTAGTTGAC
The DNA here is from genome assembly GCF_025094135.1 of Mucor mucedo. Taxonomy (NCBI): domain Eukaryota; kingdom Fungi; phylum Mucoromycota; class Mucoromycetes; order Mucorales; family Mucoraceae; genus Mucor; species Mucor mucedo. The sequence continues at coordinate 61,034 of NW_026252350.1, read as the reverse complement.
CGGTTAATAGAGTATTCCGGGAAGGATAATGGCGTAGACCCTACTGTTCACTTGCATTTAAACTCGCTGAATACTGTCTGTCGCGCTGCTTTTGGTAAACATTATTCATTTGAAGATCCCGAATTTAAAACAATGTCACACGTCATTGAAAGAACTGTGGTAATGGGTGCCATGGAGCAAGATATACCCAACTTCATACCCATCATGACCGTTGTAGATTATTTTTCTGGAAAACATGCGAAAATGAAAAACTTTATCAATAACGAACGTAATCCACTTTACCGCAAGTTAATTGCTGAGGCCTTGGAAAGACCTGGTACAAACTTTGTAAAATCTTTGGACAAATTCAATTTTACTGAAGAAGAAACAATTGTTATCACTTGTAAGGTACTGTTATTGTTGAAGTAAGACTTAAAAAAACTTATCTTTATCAAATTTAGCCGACTTAATCAATGGTGGTACCGACACTGTTTCTGTTACACTCTCTTGGGCCTTTGTCATTATGTGCCACTATCCTTTAGCCCAAAGAAAAGCTGCAGATGAAATTGATGCATTTATCAAGTTAAATGGTCGTCTTCCTGAATTCTCAGAAAGAACACAACTTCCTTACTGTGTCTCTATGATGAAGGAGAACATGCGCTTCAGACCTATAGGTGCCTTTGGTATACCTCATAAAATGGATGCCGATGGTAATTAAAACATTATATCATTTCCGACTAAAATAGAACTAACATTTTACCCTATAACCTAGTGTTGGTCGATGGATATATTATCCCTAAGGGTGCTACGGTTGTCTCTAGTATGGAAAGCATGCATCAAAATCCTAACGTTTTCGCCGAACCATTAAAATACTATCCCGAGCGATTCATGAACAATCTCAAAACAATGGATGCAGCCGCCAAGGGTAAAATCGAAGAACGTGATCATTTTAACTTTGGTTGGGGAAGGTAAAGTGTCTTCAATTGTTGTACGTGAATCTCTTTTTTAATATAACATGTAAAATATGTAGACGTATGTGCCCTGGTATCTATATGGCTGAAGTAGAATTATTCACTTCATTTATTCAAGTATTATCCAAGTGTACGATTGAACCTGTCAGAGACGCCAATGGAAAAGAGCAGTTGCCGGACATTGATCATCCTGTAACCGCTGGTTTGGTTCTTTTGCCCATTCCTTACAAGGTCAATTTTGTTGAACGAACCAATTCTCTTATTTAAAAGTTAGAAATTGTTCCAATTATACACCCTCGTATGACAAAGAGATCGACCTTTACATTAATAAAAAAAACAGGCTGTTTTTAGATGCTTAATAAGTCTATTATTGTTACCTTTTAAAGTTTACATCCAATTATATGATGTCTTTTTTTATTTTGCAAAAAATAAATATTAAAAAAATAGATATAATTTGCAAGCAGGCTATTTTTATATTCATTTCCGAAGAACATACCGAAAAAACCATTGCCGGACCCACCAGACAAATCAGTGATTTCGTCCATTCATTTTTAAAAGTATCATTATTAAGCAAGCCACATCTAAGCCTAAAGAATGGACGAGAATACTGTAAGTTATGGCTTGTAGTATGTGTTGTACATTCACACTAGGCATTTACAAAGGAAGGGGTGGTATAATAGTTAGAAGAAAAGCTGTCCATCATAGGTTTCCAATACATAAAAAGCGTCTCATCAGGTTTCCAAAAATTCGCCTTGTTTTGATTTCACACTGTTCAACTAGTTAGGGTTTTCCCCTCCCGCATTTTTTAAAAACCAAACCTGTAATCAAGCAAGACTATTAGATATCGGCAAATATGAACAATTGTTCGCTCCTATACTTGTGCTTTGAGTTCATCTACATGTGCATACTTGGGATAGTTTGGCATATTAGTAACTCTAATAATATAATGTGAAATAACAGTGATGCAGTAGAAGATTTAATTTCTGTCAGTTGTCGGAATAGCAAATAGTTTGTGTCACGGGCTTTCTATGTCACGGATGCATTACACACTCTTCAAAGCCCTTGAAAAAAAATTACAACATCAAAACTGGTTTAGACCAAGCATAATACGTTTTAGCGATAACTTGATTTCCATTGGCATATTTTCTCATCGTTAAATAGAAACTTCTATGCAATAGATATCATGTATGCCATGACACGCTGTCAGCCGATTTTTTCTTAGTTAAAAAAAAGCTAACATCATCATGGTGTTTGTTTGACCAGGGTGTAGCATTAACATAGCACAACCTTTTCGTTATATCTCCTTTTATTTTTATATTGTTTCATTGAAGGTAAAGGTATGGGAATATTTTCTGGCAGTTGAACATCAGACCTGTATTTCGGAAAAAACCAATTTATGACGTACAGCATATGGAAAAAGTGGTGTGTTTCATAAACTATAAATTAAGATTTAACGACGATGGGAAGAAAAGGGATTTCTTTTTTTATTATTGTTGTTAAATAATAATGTTTAATATTTTCTATTCTTCCACACCCAAACAACAAACACTGGTCAATGAATATATTCAAAGAAATTTAAATGAATTTTTAAACCCTATTCGAGAATGTCGCAATGATATAGCTAGTGTAAGTGTTGCAAACAGCCAACAGTCATCATATATTTAAACCATTTGCTCAGAATGATGATAGTGATATGAGCACCTGCTGGTCAAATATGCTTCAACTAAACAAATCGACATTTATGAATGGTTGGAAACCCACTACAAATCAATATAAAACATTGTACGATCAACTATTTCACAATTATTTTGACTACCCAACTGAAATCGAAGAGACCATACGTTCATTAAATAGACCTCTTCAGTGGTTTCCACCTCAATGGTTTGAGCATGGAAAGATGTTGCCATCTGGTCGTATGGGTCAAGTTTACATTATATCTTGTAGAATTCCCCATCAAAGACAACGCAATAGAATGATTTTAAGAGAGATCAACCTTTGCATGTTACAGCAAAAAAAATTAGCAATACCAAAAGAAGTTATTGGAATCACAGCGATTCGATTTAAACACCATTATAAGCTCGCTCTTGTATCTCCAGCTATGGAACATAGTTTGGAGCAATTAATTCCACAAGTAGACCAGTGGACATTTCAAAAAACGTGTAGGATCTCTATATTGATAGCTTCTTGCGTGCGTGACTTACATCAATCTAATGGGGTGCACCCAAATTTACAGCCAAAAAACATTTTGGTATCCAACATATATGATGAGCATGAACTCAAGTTGAAAATCGTTGATGGTCAAGATGACTGGTCTTCTATACCTCTGTCATCTCGTTATGGTCGTTGGCCTTATATTTCACCTGAAATATCTTACGAGTTCGCAACATTAAACCAAGCATCTAATATCTATGCTCTTGGAATCATTCTTTGGCAATTGGCATCAGGTGTTATTTTCCCAAACACAATCACTGTTTGTCCAACCGTATATCAAATAAATACCTTGAAACATGTGGATCCCGCGTATCAAAATATAATTACCCGTTGTTTATCCAAAAATCCAAACAATCGACCTTCCGCTGAAACTGTTTGCGAACTTTTAACAGGTGTATTAATGACCAAAGTTGTGGCCAAGAAACGAGATGCGTTTCATACTTTACGCGTCAATGCAATTCGAGACCGCCAGATAGTTATATCAAAATATCTTGCTCAATGTAAACCATTTCACGCCTCAAAGAAGGCGCTTCAAGATCTTATGGAAGGTGCGTCTTTGTCTAAACGTATGATGATTCAGGTCACCATTTCTTTAGAGCGTCACTGGCAAGAGGACCCGCCTATTCCAAAGAAACAACCTATTAGACGCTTTATACCAGCCGAGATAAAATATCACGCAAACGAAAATATTTATTATGATGCTAGTTTACCGGATTTGATTCAAATGGGTTATGCATGAAAAGACAAACAAACAAATAAAATATTTATTTAAGCATTTCTGGGTTTCTTGGATAACCTACCGGTATGATCATCTTTATTCACAACGGCTGCTTTTGATGCCTTGATATCGTTATCTTCTTGTGTGATACGACGAAGTGGATATTCAATACCTTGCTGTGTCAACACACTATAACCAAATCAATAAATACATATATCTCTTTTTTTTTTTTTGACAAAGATATGGCTTACTTCATAGCAGGTTTAGGATCTTCCTGAAAATATGGATGGTTTAATGCCTTTTCTGCAGTTATTCTTTTTGCAGGGTCATATTCTAATAGTGCAGACAGTAAATTGAACCCTGTTTCACTTTTTGGGATCGACATGACTTGATATGCTTGTTTTAAATTGTTGGGAGTCCTAATAGAATAATATAAATAAATAGGGTTGAAAATTTCATCAAATGTTCTGGAACTTACTGAGGGAAGGAGGACAGATACTGAGCGTCTGGTAGCTGATCTATTGAAGGCCATCTTTCCTCTAGATTAATTGAATTAGTTCATGATAACGGAATATTATTCAATATTTCTTACTTGTTGGTGTCCCCATAATTTCAAAAATTTTCGAAAGCTGGCTTCTTTGGAAAGGCACATTTTTTTTGCCATCCATTTTTGCCTCTTCACCTTTAAATATTGGTTTCAAAGCTAATAATTCGCCAAATATACAACCTACCGCCCACATATCAACTGCTTTTGTGTAATGTCTTGATCCAAATAATAATTCAGGCGCACGGTACCATATAGTAACAACGACTTTATCACCATTAAACAATGGCTGTAATGGTTTGTTGAACAGTCTGGCAAGACCCAAATCACCCGTTTTAACGATACCTTCGCTTGTTAACAAAACTACAATAAAGCTTCTTTTTAAATAAATCAAACATAAGGTATATGTATTCCGCTTTGCATACCGTTAGCAGGTTTCAAATCTCGATGCAAAACCCAGTTAGAGTGTAAGTACGCAACACCATTTATCAATTGCCATAAAAGCGACTTGATAACGACTTCCATAATAGGTTTTCTCTCTGTGTGTAAATGGTAGTGTATAATTTGCTAATTAGATTCATTAGACAACTACTTTTAAAACATGTATGATTGTCTACTTACTAAAAAGTCATGTTCTGCATATTCGAAAACCATAAAAATGGCCTTGTCTTCCAAGAGAACTTCTTCTAAAGCTGTGATATTTTCATGTCGAAGTTCTCTGCACAACTATGAAGGGAAAAGGTCAAATTGAAGCTTTTAATTCGAAGCGAAACGTTTCTTACAGCGATTTCTCTGCATGCAGATTGTGAAATGCCAACATAGTGGTGAGTATCTCCTTCTCTATCTGGTTTGAACTTTTTAATTGCAAATTCACGAGGATCGTCCCTTTATAAATTGAGAATGGTTTAGTTCCTTTTTTTTTTTCACAAGAAAGGGTATGGTAAGTTGTCATTACTTGTTTCGTGATTTGGCTTTATAGACTCGACCATAAGTACCAGAACTGATAAAGCCAATAATTTCATATTTATCCAGCACTTTGGGACGGCACGCGTCCCTTTTCAACTTATATTCTGCCATTGACATGTTGTATATAAAATCAAACAAAAAAGGTCAGCAATAAAAATAAACATCTATTAAAATCGCTTGCTTTTAAAGCTGACATTTAATCCCGCAAAGGAAGCCAATTGCCTGATGGAACCTTATCCCCCGTCCATTGCTTACGTATAGCAATTTTTGAGCGCTACAGCGAGAGTCGGGACAAGTATCAATGTGCATGAACCAATTGAAATGTTTTTAGATTATATTTCCTTTACTGCTGTTATTGAATCAGGTAATACCTTTGCATTATGACTTTCATTGCTGCTTGTCCTAGAACGGGCCCGCCTTAAACTTTGTATACTGTATTTATATCGGGATATATTTCAGATAGTGATTTAACGCATGCACTTTGTTTCAATATCACAAAATTAGGACCGCATACCTTGCAAATAGCACTCTCCCTTTTAAATTGTTTTTAAATACACGTGTGACCTTGTTTTTCGTCATATTTCTCATGGTTTCCCACACCTGTGAACCTTCCCCTTTCTTTTTTTCTTTCGACATCCACAATGTCACAGCAAAAATGCCTAATGAACATGTTAAAGACTGCTACACCATTGATATTAAGACGAAGAATGCTTGCCTATTCCCCTTGCGTCCGCAGCATACCCTTCACAAAAAGAGGCATTCAAACTGACACGAAGGTCAGGGAGACTGAAGCAGTATCTTTTACGCCACTGAAGAATAACTATAAGAAGGTTTGCGAGAAATTCCCCCAATTAAAGAGCAATGTCCAAGCTGACCCTTTATTTCTTTCTTCTTTTTTTTTTAACCAGACTTTTAAAAAGTTACTGGTTGCCAACCGAGGAGAAATTGCTTGCCGAATCATCAAGACAGCAAAGAAAATGGGAATCAAAACCGTAGCAGTATACAGTGATTTGGATGCCAATGCGCTTCATGTTCAATTAGCCGATGAGTCTGTTCATTTGGGAGCAGCCACAGCATCAGAATCGTATCTTTCAATACCCCGCATTATGGCGGCTGTACAACAATCAGGCGCCGAAGCGGTTCATCCGGGGTACGGATTTTTGAGTGAAAATCCCACGTTTGTAAAAGTCTTGGAACAAAACAACGTGAAATTCGTTGGTCCTAAAGCTTCTGCCATTGCTGCTATGGGTGATAAGATCCAGAGCAAACTTATTGCTAAAGAGAGTGGTGTGAACTGTATTCCTGGGTTTGATGGAGAGGTCAATACAGCGGACGAAGCTATTAAAATCGCAAACGATATTGGATATCCTATTATGATTAAAGCGAGTGCAGGAGGAGGAGGAAAGGGAATGAGAATTGCATGGTAGGTAAAAGAAAAATGAAGGGGGACACAGTACGCCAGATACTGATTGAAACTTTATTTTCAGGAACGATAACGAATTGAGAGACGGATTTAAATTAGCGAAACAAGAATCTAAATCATCGTTTGGTGATGATCGTATGTTAATTGAAAAATACATCAACAACCCCAGACATATTGAAATTCAAGTATTGGGTGATAATTTTGGAAACGTTGTTTATTTACCAGAACGAGAGTGTTCTATTCAAAGAAGAAATCAAAAAGTGATTGAAGAGTCGCCAAGTGTTCATGTTGATGAAATCACAAGAAAAAAAATGGGTGAGCAAGCAGTTGCATTGGCCAAGCATGTCGGATACAATTCAGCTGGAACAGTTGAATTTTTAGTAGACGAATCCAAGAATTTCTATTTTTTGGAAATGAATACTCGCTTACAAGTGGAGCATCCTATTACAGAATACGTTACTGGATTAGATTTGGTCGAGCAAATGCTTTATTCGGCCTCAAACCATCCATTGGATGTGAAACAGCATGATATTAAGATAAATGGTTGGGCTTGTGAATCCCGTGTATATGCAGAGGACCCCGAAAAGTACCTTCCTTCAGTTGGTAGATTATTGACTTATCAAGAGCCACTGATGATTGAAAATAAAGTAAGGTGTGACTCTGGATTTATTGAAGGTTCTGAAATGTATGTAGAATATGATCCATTGATCTGTAAATTAGCAACACATGGTAAGACCAGAAAGGAAGCCATTGGACTGATGATGCATGCATTGGATGAATATGTGATTAAAGGCGTAACACATAATATACCCTTATTAAGAGCTGTGTTTGCTCATCCTAGGTTTCAAGATGGTAAACAAATCACAACCCATTTTTTGGCCGAGGAATATCCCAAAGGATTTCAGACTGAGCATTTAATGGGTGAGGCGCTTCAGCAGCTGGCTGCTGTTAGTGGTGCAATTTGGATCAAAAGGGAGAATAGAAATTGGCAAGGAAAAAATAAAATCGTATCTGAGCATCAAAATATTTGGGTTCAAATCACTGATGAACAAAGCCAAAAAATCACTGACACCAAAATTACCATCAAACATAAACATGGATCTGAATTTGAAGCTTCCTCAGATTCTACGGATAAATTCAATTTCTCTACAGAATGGCCCTTGGATGGATTGTTGGCACATTCATTATTTGAAAAACAACTTAAAAAGAGTCTCGTCATTCAATATCTTGATCCACTTGACTTGGGATTTAGAATTCAATACCATGGCAGCAAGTACAAAATCAACATTATGAATGATCAGCAATACGATCTATCGAAGCATATAAAGACAAAATCTGTTGAATACCAAAGCAAAATTGTGTCGAGTCCAATGCCTGGAAGAATTATAAGTATTGCTGTAAATGAAGGGGAAGAAGTGTCGGAAGGAACAGAACTAGTTGTTGTGGAAGCAATGAAGATGCAAAACATTCTTAGGACGCCTCGTATTGGTACAATCAAGAAAATTCATGTGCAACCCGGGAATACAGTCAAAACAGGCCAGATCTTGATTGAATTTAATGATTCCACAGCAGTGCAGATTTAAGACGGAGACCAAAAAGTTTTTTCTTTCTTTTTTTTTTTTTTTTTTTTTTTTTACTGTCATAAGTTCGAAAAAATAAAACGCTTTCTCTTTTCTTTTTCTTTCTTTATCGTAATAGAATATGAAATTCGGACACACGCTTAGAACTTCTTTAAATCCTGACTGGACATTTCATTATGTTGGTAAGACTATTATCTTTTGTATATATTTACATATAACTCTGAAACTAATCCAACAAAAACAAACCAGCTTACGAAGACTTGAAAGCAATTTTAAAAAAGGAAGCACTTAATGGTGTTTGGTCTGAAGATAGCGAGAGTAAATTTATTCAACTTTTGGAAAAGGAACTTGATAAAGTCTTTTCTTTCCAGCGCGTTAAACTCGGTGAAATCAATCGTCGTATCCAAATCGAAACTCGCGAAGTTGATATTCTTTGTCAGTCCGAAAATCCCGAAGAAGACGAATTTACAGCCTCTGAAATTGAATTGGGCCATATTATTGCTGATGTCCATGATTTGGCAAAATTTACAAGATTGAATTACACTGGTTTCTTGAAAATTATCAAAAAGCATGATGTAAGTTTTGGTTACTTAAGGATTAAAAGGCAGACCCTTGGCTCAGGCCAATCAAATTTCGCACGTGGGGTAACAAATCTAATTTTTTTTTTTTTTTTTGCTATCTTGCGGCTGTAGAAAATGACAGGATGGCCTTTGAAGCCCATGTTTGGTGTTCGTTTAAATGCCAAACCTTTTTATAAGGAGAACTATGATGATCTGATTATTCGTATTTCAACCTTGTATGATCGTGTACGTACTCGTGGTAAAGAAAGAGGCGGTGATGCATCTGCTGGTGGTAAGCAAGCTGCATTTGTTAGAAACACAACAAAATATTGGTAAGTGCGCACAATTAGTCATGAATGGGAGATCTCTACTAAACTGAACTATAATTAAATAGGGTTCATCCTGATAATATCACTGAACTCAAACTGGTAATTCTTAAGCATTTACCTGTTCTCGTTTTTAATCCAAATAAGGAATTCGAAGCTCAAGATTCAGCCATCACTAGTGTTTATTATGACAATGATGATTTTGAGTTATATATGGGTAGATTAGAAAAAAGCGAAGGGGCAGAAGCCATCCGTATGCGATGGTATGGTGGTATGGATTCAAATACCGTATTTGTGGAACGTAAAACGCATCACGAAGATTGGACGGGTGAAAAGTCCGTCAAGGCACGTTTTCCAATTAAAGAAAAATACCTCAATCAATTCCTTGATGGCACATATACCACAGATGAGTTATTTCAAAAGACTAGAGAACAAGGTCGCAAATCAGAAAAGGAGATTGCAGAATTAGAGCAGTTGGCGAGTGAAGTACAGTACACAACATTAACAAAGAGACTTCATCCTATGATGCGTACTTTCTATAATCGTACTGCTTTCCAATTACCAGGTGATGCTCGTGTCCGTATTAGTTTAGATACAGAATTGTCTCTTATTCGTGAAGACAATGGAGGTAAACCAAGATCTGCTGAAAACTGGCGCCGTATGGATATCGGTGTTGATTACCCTTTCAAACAATTACCTGAAAGCGATATTTGCCGTTTCCCCTATGCTGTACTTGAAGTAAAGCTTCAAACCCATGTTGGACAGGAGCCCCCTCAATGGGTGCTTGAGTTGGTCAACTCTCACTTGGTTGAATCAGTACCCAAATTCTCCAAGTTCATTCATGGTTGTGCTACCTTGCTGGAGGATAACATCAATGTTTTACCTTTCTGGTTGCCTCAAATGGAAGTAGATATCAGAAAGCCTCGCAACAAGGTGTTTGGTGTGTCTCGTCCTGATGCTCTTTCCAGCAGTTCAGTTTCAGGTAGTAGTGGCAGCGCATATGATGGTTCAAAATTAACTACAGATGAGCATGTTCAAATTACGATGCGTGATGCTACTGAATCAACGCCTTTACTTATTGGTGATGGCAATTTCCATACCCCTACTCGTGATCGTGATATCGAAGGTGGCGGGTTAATAAAGCAGTTATCTCCAGCTGGGTTAAAAAACTTATTCAAGAAATCAAAGACCATATTTATTAGAAAAGAGGCTACCACAACTACCTCCCGTGGTCGTCCTATTCCTTCCAAGGCACCTCCAGCAAAGACATTTTTTGCTAATGAACGTACATTCTTACATTGGTTAAAGTTCACTTTGTTGTTAGGCGCTTTAGCGATTGGTCTCTTAAACTTTTCCGACAAAGTAGGTCGTATTTCAGCAGTCATCTTTACATTTTTATCCATGTCTGTTATGATTTACGCCCTATATAAATATCACGATCGTGCTGACCGTGTTGAGAGAAATGAGCTTGGTGATTTTTCTGACAAGTATGGACCTGCTGTAATGACTCTATTTTTGGTTATTGCGATTGCTATTAATATGTTCCGTAAGTAACCTGTTTGAATAAGGCTATATTTGTGTGTTAACATCTCTTTTTTTTTTAGTTCGTTTGGCCATGGATGACACAGAATGGCCCATGTAATCTCGTTTGTATTTTGTAATAATTCATTTGTAAAGAGACACAAAATATCCCCACCTAAAATAAAGACTTCACAGAACCAAGGACACATTATTCCCCTATTTTACATATTAAAAGCACGCATTTATTCATTATAGCCATCTCTTCGATATTACACTTCGTTTTTAAAAAGTCAAGAAAAATCTTCTCCGATTTATTCCACATGTCGTTTAAAGACACTTCTCAACTCATGTTTACCCTGGGGATGGCTAGGGTGGGCCTTAACAATGATGACGGTGCAAGGGGATTTGTGCCCACAGTAGTCACTGACACTTCCCAGCAATGCTCTATTTTTTCTCTTAGACAGGTTGTACTTTCTTACATATGCGCATTTACCTTTTCACAGTACCCAGTCGTCGAGAGCCGAGAAGTAAGACATCTGCATTTAATTCTGTCACTTTCCGGATAATCTCCATTTTAGGTTCTCCCGCCAATGCAATCGCTCGCACTGCTATCTTTTTTTTTTAAAAAAAAAAACAAAACTGTTTAATGTCAAAGTATAATCAAAGTTTAAATTCACCTTACGTTTGCAAATTTTAATTGATCAGCATAAAAGCGAAGCAATTGATGGCTCTTGATTTTTCGTTTCTCGTCAAATTCCTCGATAAATCCCGTAGGGTTGATATAAGGAGCTGCAGGAGCATCGATCTGTCGACAATTCAAAAAGACCACCTTTTTTCAAAAAAAAAAAAAAAATTAGATGTGCTTCCTTTTTTCTTTTTACATTTTTTTTACATAAGCACTCTCTTACTAAATCCGTATCCGGGTTGATAAAATTGTTAATAGCCCAGTCGTACACATATTCACCCGATTCTTCGTCGATACTGATGGCAACAATTCGTTTCAGGTCTTTGTGGTGCGTATCTGCATGAATTGCTTCATCAATAATTAAGCTAGACATTTTTTAAATAAGTATTTTACTATTGGAGAAAAAAATGGCACACACAGCTAGTTTTTTTAAAGACAATAATATCAGTAAAAGTCAACCCTTTCTTTAGTGTATTCGCTGCTTTATTATAATTATATATTGTTGTTGACAAAACAAACATACATGTCATTATTTGCTATATCGGTGATTGTGTAATGTATATCGCCTAGCGGTATAAAGCTGTGACATCGTTTTGTATGTCATAACAGTCAGCTAACATTTATTTCACAAAACTGCCATATTTGTAGGCTTGAAAAAGCGGCAGTTAAGAGATTCGATAGCAAAAAGCTTACAGCTGTCATTCTTTTTTCTACGGACAAACTCTCTACCCTATTTAAGTTTCCATGCTATTGAATTTAATAAGCTTAAATCATCCTACTCATTATTTGATTAACATAGTCAAAATATCTAGCACACACCATCGGATTTTTTTAAATCATTCATAGCTATAAATTTATTTACAAACAAAGGTTGATATACTCAAAGCTTAGATGCTCTTGAAGGACCCGATTTTGTAGGAATCCGTGTATAGTCTCAACAGGTGTTGCATGTTCTCATTCTGCTCTTTCTTTCGGTTCAATTCATGGTTTTTGAATAAAGCGAGAGTTTCGTCCTCAGGAGTAACCCTCGAATTTTCCCTTTCTATATGAGCTAATTTACATCTGGCATCGAATGCTAATTCATAAGCACGGCGATTAAACTCAGAGGCAGTATGCATTTTCTGCTTGAACAAGGCTATCTCGAAAGGTAAGTCGGGTAGAAGCTCCTGTGTTTGAGTGATTTCCAAGTTGTCGTTTAAGATCATCACATCTAAGTCTATCTCTGCAGTAGAAAAGTTACTCTCGTTCAATTCTTGTTTGTCTGTTCTCGTCAAAGCGTAAAGCCTGTCCGCAGCTCTTGCATGCCTTTCAAATATCTCAATTTCGCACTTATCCCATTGTTTCCATTCATATTTTATACTTAAAAAAACGCATCAATTCCACGCAAGATGCCGTATCGAGAATAAAAATGGTCTTACGCTGCAATATCATCTTGGTATTCTTTTAACATTTTTTCGTTCTCAACATTAACTGAATTTCGTCCTGGTTGAGCGTGTCCGTACATATGCGCCAGTGCAGACTTCTCCGCAGGATGTTTGTATAATGAAACGACCTGAGGTGAAGATTTTAATGTGTAAATAAAACGAGCTTGCACTTTCTCGGCTATAGGGTTTTTTTCTAGGCCCATGTGACTCAGTTCTTCCGTCAAGCTTTCAGCTGCCCAGATAATAAACTGTCTCAATTTGCAGCTGTCATTCCATTTGCTTGGCATACGTTGTAACCATTCAGAGCTGCATACTTTAGGGCGAGCTATATTAAAGACAACTAAGTTTTTCTGTTTCCAATACATAAAAATAAAGAGCCTGATTTACGAGTATTCAAGGCAAATACAGTATTCACTGTAGTTGCGCTAGAGTCTGATGTCACAGAATAGGTTTCAACATTGTCATGTACGGACGACAAATTTTCTGCCTCTTCCAGTTGCTCTAAGGCCCGAGCCTCCAAAACAAAATAAGTTTAGCAAAGCCAAAAGTAAGTAGATTTTATACTTTACTACAACGGGCTTCCACTGTCTTTTATATTGCAAGCCAGAAACTTCGTCTATAAGTTCTGTCATTGAGGCAAGAGTTACTGAAAAGCTGAAGACGCAGACAAAAAGTTTTGCCAATTTTATAATTCATTTCGCGTACGCTGACTTTTAAATGAGGGCGTATAAAAAACAAGTGTCAGCTTTAAAAAGGCCCTTCATTCTACTTCTTTATAATTAAAAAAAAAAAAAATGCTTGACGCCACTGATAAATACAAAGTTGTGATCTCGTATGATTTTGGCACAACATTTTCGGGAGCCTCTTACGCTTTTACACATAACCGAAACGGTAATGCTGAAGTATTCGATGTTCAGAAATGGTAAGTGTGTTTGGGGACATGTCTTAATCTTGTTTAATAATTTATAAAAATAGGCCCCACAAAGGAGGTAATTTCTACCCAAAGACACCCACTTTATCAGTCTATAAGATATCAGATCCCAAAACTTTGGTTGATTGGGGCCATGGCGCCAAGAAGATGATGCTCAAACCTCAAGCCGCCAAGGAAAACATAATTTTGTCAAACTTCAAACTCAATTTGGACGAAAGTCTCCATAAAGGCATAGCTGCAAATCATAGGTACGTACACGTATAAATATACCCGAAGGGAGAACTAATTAATTGGAACATATAAAGGTCACCGGTGAATAATATTGCTGATTATTTAAGGGCGCTTCATGAATATGTATTGGAAGACGTCACGCGTGGATTTGCCAAGAATTACGATCCCTCTTCATTTCGTTATTGTCTGACAGTTCCTGCCATGTGGTCAGATTTGGCCAAGAGCACCATGAGAAGGGCAGCTATACTCGCTGGTCTTGTCAGTCAGGATGATCCGCAGGACAGATTGATTTTAATTTCGGAGCCAGAAGCGGCTGCATTATATTGCGAGAAAATGTGTGAACAAGTCAATCTGAATAAAGGAGATCGAATGATGATTTGTGATGCTGGTGGTGGAACGGTAGATCTCATTGTATTTGAGGTTCTAGATGATCGTTTTGAAAGTAACAAGAGATTAAAAGAAGTGACAAAAGGGATTGGCGAAAGCTGCGGTAGTGCATTTTTGGATCATAATTTCAGAACACTGATGGAAGAAAAACTGGGCGATCAAGTGAAACGCTTACCAGCGGCTGCGATGAACAATTTAATGGATCAGTTTGTGGATAATATCAAACCAGAATTCGATGGTTTGGATGATCAATACTTGAGTATACCCGTATCCGTAAACTTGGCTGAGTTAAATATAGATATTGATTGCTTGGATGAAGGTACCATGGTATTACGAGCATATGAACTGAGAGAAAAGGTCTTTGAGCCAGTGATTAAACGAGTGGTAAGCCCATCACTATCTTCAAAAAAGAAAATAAAGCTGACATACTCAACATTTGTCATAGATAGCATTATTGGAGAAGCAGTATAACGAGGTACACGACAAAAACCTTTCTTGTATATTCTTAGTCGGTGGATTTGGCTCATCCAACTATCTTTTCCAACGTGTGCACGAAGTATTTGATAGCAGAGTCAAGCAAATTCTTTGCCCCCCACGAGCTGCTATGGCTGTTGTTCGTGGCGCAGTCTATTTCGGTCTAAATCCTAGAGTCATCACCTCTCGTGTTTCTCGTCGTACTTACGGCATTAATGCGGGACTTCCATTCGATGAAAAGCTCGACCCTGCATTCTCCCGTGTTGTACGTCCAGACGGCAGTATTCGTTGTACATCTAGGTTTCTTGTCTTTGTTAGAAAGGGTGATGAAATACCTATTGATCATTGTATTCGTGAGAGAATGTTTGTCTATTATGGAACTATCAAAGCAACAGACCTTATGCTGTATTCCACAGATGGTGATAACGAGCCAAGGTATTTCGATGAAGAAGGTGTGCATCAGGTCGCTGCTGTTTCTGTACCGGTACCATACATACCAAATGTTGCTACAGGAGAGCGCATACCTTATACAGTCAGGTAAATATCGATTGAAGTTTTTGTCATGTCGTACTCAATATAAAAAATTTTAGGATGTTTTTTGGCTTGACAGAAGTGCGCATAGAAGCTGATTTTGGAACGGGCGTCATTCATAAAATTCATTGTAATTTCGATGCTGTTAACAAGTACGACGAATAATATCTATACCGATTAGTTCATTTTATAATACCACTTGTACAATTTATGTATTGTCAGTACATAAGATAATTAATACAATAATAAAAAAATCAAGCTCTGGATGAGTTTTGAACTATAAACAATTCACTGTAGGACATCAGAGCATATATTTATATTAAGAGGGAATGGACCCTCAAGAAACGTCGTAGTCTATTTCAATTATTTCCAATTGTGAATGGTGCATATATTGTTTCAAATTACTGAAATAGACCTATTCGCTTTGACCCATACTGATACAGTTTAAAGAAATTATCTCATGATATCCCTCTGGTAGAATTAATACGCCAAGGCTTGCCAATGTATTTCAATAGGTGGACAATCATGCTCACCTCTCCCAATTCTAATTGTTACACAGAAAATCATGGCTTGACTGTGACTTGTCTTGATGCCGTCATGAGATTGAACTTTACGCGCGTTCTGTTTAATACGCAATACGGTCCGCCCAACTCGAGTTGATTCTCTTTTTCAATTGCTTTTTTTTTTTTAAATTCTTAAACAATGTTCTTGACGCGTTCCGAATATGATCGTGGTGTAAATACCTTTTCACCCGAAGGTCGTCTTTTCCAAGTCGAATATGCTATCGAAGCTATCAAGGTACATATATATATATATTGAAAACAAAGCGGGAGGGGGGTAGAGCCTTCTGTAGTCAAATAATCAAAAAGGAAAATAATGCTCATCTTTCTACATGTTAGCTTGGTACAACAGCCATTGGTGTCCAAACCTCTGAAGGCGTTGTTTTAGCTGTTGAGAAGCGTGTTTCTTCTACCTTGTTGGAAGCCAGCTCAATTGAAAAGATTATGGAAATTGATGAACATTTAGGTTGTGCTGTTAGTGGAATGACAGCTGATGCCAGAACCATGATTGAACATGCTCGTGTTGCTGCTCAGGTAATGAATTATAATGGAAAAGAATTTGAACAAACCTTTGTCCTGAGAATAGCCTATTGATTACATTTTTGTTACACACAGAACCATAGATTCACATACGACGAAAAACTTAAAGTCGAAAGTGCTACTCAAAGTGTTTGTGATTTAGCATTACGATTTGGTGAAGGTGCTGAGGGTGAAGAGTCAATCATGGTAAGACAAATATTATACGAGGCATGAATAAAGGGATAAAGACAATGTTGCTTAAACTATTATTTTACAGAGTCGTCCTTTCGGTGTTGCATTGCTTATTGCTGGCGTTGACGAAAATGGACCTCAACTGTAAGTGATGATGAAGCAAAAAGTACACGATGTGTCATGCATACACTAATACATCCGACCAATCCATAGTTTCCATGCTGATCCTTCAGGTACATTCATGAGTTTTCAAGCCAAGGCTATCGGTTCAGGTTCTGAAGGTGCTCAAACCGAATTACAAAAAGAATACCACAAAGTAAGATGCATAATCTTGTTTAATCATAGGTAACATTCTAACACATTATTTCTTTTTTTTTAAAAAAAAATAGTCTATGACTTTAAAGGAAGCCGAGACACTTGCTTTAACTGTTTTGAAGTCGGTCATGGAAGAGAAATTAAACAAGGCCAATGTCCAAATTGCATCAGTCACACCAGAACACAACTTCAAAATCTATTCAGAGGAAGAATTACAAACTGTAATTGATAGATTGTAAAGAGAAAGATATAATAAAAAAAAAAAAAGGAAGAAAAAAAAAGATTGCAAAGTTAAAAAGCTACAAAGAAAAAGGATGACAAAGTTAAAGATTTACAAAATCAAAAGAACAAAGGAGAGAGATTATAAGTTATAAACACAAATTTTTTTTTTATTTATTTATTTAATTATGTACAAGTCAATGTGTCTGTGTTATTTACATACGCATATAGATCAGCGCAATGATGAAAGTAATCAAGATCAAACTTGAGTTCATACCATGAATAGTAGCACTGTTTTCGGTGAATGCCCCAAGTTGGCCTAAAGCAGCAAGGTCTTGTGTATTACTCAATGTTGGATATTCACCCAACATAGCAACAGGTGAAGCTACAGGTTGACTACCTTCAGATCCAATAGCCTTATCCTTGTGACCATGTCCATGATCGGGAGGTCCAGAATGGCCAGGCTTGGTAGGTGGTCCAGATGGTTTATGTGGAGGAGGACCAGGAGGAGGACCAGGAGGACCAGGGGGAGGACCAGGAGGACCAGGAGGAGGACCAGGAGGACCAGATGGCTTAGGTGGAGGTCCAGATGGCTTGGGAGGAGGAGGACCGGGTGGACCAGAAGGCTTAGGTTGGCCAGATGGCTTAGAAGGTGGTCTTGGGGGTCCTGGAGGATGTCCTGGAGGTGGAGGAGGTGGACCAAATGGAGGAGGTGGAGGAGGAGGAGGACCAAATGGAGGAGGTGGAGGAGGAGGAGGACCAAATGGAGGAGGTGGGGGTGGAGGAGGACCAAATGGAGGAGGTGGGGGTGGAGGAGGACCAAATGGAGGAGGTGGAGGAGGAGGAGGACCAAATGGAGGAGGAGGAGGACCAAATGGAGGAGGAGGAGGAGGAGGAGGTCCCCATGGAGGAGGAGGTGGAGGTGGAGGTCCCCATGCAGGTGGAGGAGGAGGTCCCCATGCAGGTGGAGGTGGAGGAGGGGGTCCAAACGGTCCAGAAGGATTGCTAGCTAACATTTTTGGAGGTGGAGGTCCAAATGGAGGAGGTGGGGGTGGAGGAGCTCCAAATGGAGGTGGAGGAGGTCCTGGTGGAGGTGGAGGAGGTGGTGGAGGAGCTCCAAATGGAGGTGGAGGGGGTCCTGGAGGTGGGGGAGGTGGAGGTGGAGCCACAAATGGAGGAGGAGGAGGTGGAGGAGGAGGAGGAGGAGGAGGAGCCACAAATGGAGGAGGTGGAGGTGGAGGAGGAGGTGGAGGTGGAGCCACAAATGGAGGAGGAGGAGGTGGAGGAGGTGGAGGAGGAGCCACAAATGGAGGAGGAGGAGGTCCTGGAGGAGGAGGTGGTCCTGCAGGAGGAGGTGGAGGAGGTCCTGGAGGTCCAGTTGGAGGTGGAGGAGAGCCTGGAGGTCCTGGAGGTGGAGGAGAACCTGGAGGGCCAGAAACAGTATTGACCAGCATCTTAACATAAGGTCCAGGTGGTCCTGGGGGAGGAGGAGGACCTGCTGGAGGTGGAGGGGGGCTCTGGGGACCTGGAGGAGGAGGTGGTGGACCAGGTGGACCAGGAGCAGGAGGAGGAGGACCAGATGGGCCTGGAGCTGGGCCTGGAGGACCTGCTGGAGGTGGAGGACCTGGAGGACCTGCTGGAGGTGGAGGACCTGGAGGACCATTTAGATTGCTTACTAACAATCTTGGAGGTGGACCTGGAGGAGGATTTTGAGGACCTGGAGCAGGAGCAGGAGGAGGTCTTGGAGAACCAGGTGGACTGGGATGTGGAGATCCAGGTGGACTGGGATGTGGACTGGGGATTGGACTATGAGGACTAGGTGATCTAGGTGGCCCAGGGTTTGGTGCTTGAGGACCTGGAGGACCAGGAGCTGGTGCTTGAGGACTAGAAGGACCTGGTGCTGGTGCTGGAGGACCAGGAGGGGTTCCAGGAGGATCATTGATACCAGCCAACATTCTTGGAGGTCCTGGAGGAGGTGGAGGTCCTGGAGGAGGTGGAGGTCCTGGAGGAGGTGGAGGTCCTGGTGGAGGTGGAGGTCCTGGAGGTCCAGCTGGAGGTGGAGGAGGTCCTGGAGGTCCTGGTGGAGGTGGAGGAGGTGCTGGTGGGCCTACTGGGGGGCCAGGAGGACCAGGTGGGCCTTGAGGGCCTTGAGGGCCAGGAGGACCTTGAGGACCAGGAGGACCAGGAGGACCAGCTGGTGGAGGAGGAGGGCCTGGAGGAGGAGGAGGACCTGGAGGAGGAGGACCTGGGGGTGGAGGGCCTTGTAAATTGACAGATCCAGTCAATTGTTCAGCAGCTCGAGTAGCCTGATTGACTCTCTCTTGATCAGCTTCCTGACCCCAAACAGGCTCTTCTAATGATTCAACCTTCTTGGTCAAACCATCTATAAATGCTTCATCCATGTTGTTGGAAATAATACAGATTGGAAATATTATAAAGTTTGTTTTTTGTAGTGATACATTTCGATATTTATACTTGTTTTTTCAGATGTTTCTGAATTATGATTTAATAGACCGAGCCGATTACATCAAATGGTTAACACCGGGAAAATTAAGTTTTAGTGATATTCTTGAAATGTGAAGGGTTTTAGTTGATAAATATGCCAACAGGTTATCTAATTTGAAAGCTTAAGTTGGTCGAGTTATATGGGTAGAAAGGAAAGTGTGTGTGTGTGTGGGGGGGGGGTGATAATTCAGCTAGTAGGATTCATTTGCTTTTTGCAACAGTGGATTTGACTTTTCTTTTTTCATTTTTTTTTTTTTTTTGGCACCGTCTGTTGTAATGGGTTTTCTCAAAGAAGCATTAATAACTTCCCTTCCAAATATTGTGCTCAAAATGCAAGGCATGAACAATGGTTCTGATAGACGCTCGTTTTCCCAATCATGAGAATGGCTTATGTAAAGGTTGAAAAAACACAATTTGTTTTGACATATCCTTGGCTGACATCCAATTAAGTACTACTGCTTTTTGTTTAAGCTTTACACTTTCCACATTTCACTTTTCTGGAAATCGTGGTTGTAAAATGATACTTCTCAACTGTTAAACGAAACCGGGTAATTAAGAATACTTTTGTCAATTAACACAAGGGTTTGATTCTGTTTTTGCTGCTGATATGATTCTATTGGCAATTTCATCGCCAACAACGTCCAAGCCATTTCATAAAAACTACAGCACTTTAATCATGTCATAACTTTCATGACATCAAGTATATTTTCTAATTTTAATGTAAACCTTTACTTTCTATGGATAACAATTACAAGTTCAATACAGCTAAAGCTGTTAATTATTTCATATCTGTTCGTTTTATTCTATGAAGGTATATTACCCTCATGTGCTATGGTTAAAGTAAGGGTTGTGAGTTAAAGGAAAGGCTGTGGGAAAATGTTTTTCATAAACTAATTTTTTTTTTAATGACCATTAATGATCAATGAATTGATGGAAGGAAAGTCGTTTTTAGGCTCGACCTTGAGACTTCTTTCATATAACTTATCCACATCATACGTCTGATCCAAATTCGCCTTGATAAAATATTGGAATTCATTAATGGGGTGGAAATTATATGCAAAATTTTGAAATTGTTTGAGTTCACGAATCACTTCAGCTGTCTTGTGTCGTTTGGCGAAATTAATCAGATTATTGGATTTGGGTAAGAAATCAGGGTTACCATCTTCTATAAATGTTAAATCTTGCAGGTAGATACCCAAAAATGGTATACAAGGTGGATTCACAGAGTGTACGATCAGTCGATATTCTGTAAAATTTCGATTGGCTCCCATCAATTTACGGATTTGTGCAAGCGTTTGGATCGTGCTTCGGTTACTCATCTAAAATCATGGGTTAATTCCCTTTTTTCGTTATTTTCGTGCCTTTTCTAAGTAATTTACCATCCATGTTCGTTTTAATCGTCCAATAGAACTGTTATCAAATGCAGATAAAACAGCCATGCAAGTATTATAATTGTTCATGCTGCGGCAGTGCTATAAAAAAAAAGAGATTTGTATGTATTAGTCAATACATTTTGAGATGTTTATACAGAGATTGTTCTTACGTCTGCAACTTGAGCCCAGTATTTGACGACAATAGCGCGCTTTTTCACTTCATCTGGGAGTAATATACTTTGGGTAACCCAAGCAGTTAATCTGTTACAATATTTGATGGATTGTTTAATATTGACGGCCACGGAGCCATCAGCACCATCTCTTGACCAGGCTTTACCGAGACACTCAATAGGACGAATGCTACTATAAAGTTTAAAATCCATGATACTCAATTGTCGTGCCATTTCTAAGGGATCTGTGTCCAATAATTGGATGTTGAACATGTTCTTTGGATAAATAGGGTCAGGGCCAGAAATCGGGTTTGGAATAATCTTCTTCATTTCGCCTCGAGCGCTTAATTCGATTCGTTTCTTGACCAATTTTAACAACTGGTTGGCGGCAAAGGATGAGGCATCTCGAATATGTGTATTAGTGAAATATTCCAATCGTCCCAGCAAAAATTCGTCTTCATCAATATAATAATTTTCTAGCCAATTTTTCATGACATTGAAAACTCTACTCGTACAAAAGAATTAAGGTTAAATTATCACATGTTGTAAATATGTGGACTATTTTTTTTTTCTAACCTTAAACGAATCAGTTTTTGTTTACGTTCTGTCCAGATCTCCAATTGTTCAGGGGTTAATCTTTCAGGCGGAAGAAGACTGTATCTTTCTTCCAATAATCCCACAAACTCCTCCGTAGTACAAAATGAGCGATACGTAAGTAAGAATGTGGCAATAAAATTTGTGTCTGAAAAAAAAAATAAGGTTACAAAAAATATATAATAGAGCAATTAGAAAAAGGGAAATTTACCTAAGGTATCGTGTACCGTTAATCGTTCCACAAGAGCAGATAACGTTCCTCCCTTGACAGTGTTATCAATACCAAATTCAATATCATCGGGATGATGATCATTGCCCAAGGTGTCATTAGAATCCAGAGAACGGTCATCAGTTCGAATACTTTGTTGACGACGTCGACTCATCATCTCAACTTTACTATAGCTGCTACCATTAGAACTGATCGTAGCTACAGTGTTACGTCGCACGGATTTTCCAATCATCCCATCTTCATTCAATTCATTATCACTCTCTTCTTGGCTACTACTAGGAAAAATAGAGTAATTCTCACTTGGATCCAGTATCGAATCGGAACCACGCTGTAACGAAGTAGGACTCAGTAGTCCCGTAGAAGCAGTAGGTGACATGGTGACATAATCATCGCGATTTGCACCCATATTACGTCTTCTTTCATTGACCATAGCAATGACGGATTGCTCAATTGCATGTAAAGATTCTTCTACGGCACCAATGGCACCTTCGATGGTATGTACAGCTTCAGTGATACTAATGTTGATATTGGTCAAGGTTTGGATGGCGCCAAATAAATGGCCGATGGCTGTGTACAAGGTTTGACGACCTAAACGGTAAGGAGCAATGGATGGTAACTGAAGGACATCAATGTTGTCTAAATTGATGTCATCTAGGACGACAATGTATTGACTGATTTGACTCGACAGAGTACGAAACATGGTGACAGCATCCGTGCGTTCATCATCGAAAAGACTTTGCTTTTCATGGAATTTGGTCAAGATATCTGACACCTTTAACGAAAGTTCTTCTGTAGAGACAAAGATTTGGTGTGCATACGCTTGTAGATTCAAGACAAGATCTTGATTTAATAAAAACTTTGCTTTTTGAGTCAATGAATTGTTAACCTGCGTCTTTTCAGTTGAGTCAATAGACCCTGTTTTGGAAAGGGCAGTAGTGGTGGCGGAAGGTTCAAAGGGTAATTGAGATACATCTTCCAGGAGTCGTGGATTAACAAAATTGACCGAGATATCATAGCGTTGACATATGGTGACAAAATTTCGCACAGCGACTAACACATCATTGGCATCGCGTTGAATTTTTTGGAAGATGGCCAAGATGGAAGTAGAGAATTCTGATATTTCAGAGCCCATTTTTGAAGATAGGACGAGTTTAGAAAGAGAGGACATGATAGATCGACGAGGTTCACGAAAAACAGGGTCTTGCATCAATTGAGAGTCCTTTTCCATTGAACGAGACGCATACAACATTAAACGTACCGATTCTACAATAGAAGCGGTTTTCGGTTGAAGTTCATCATGGAGACCCTTTTGCGACACGGTGGTTAATTGTTGAATTGCAAAGGCCACACCTGTTGCTAATTTATTCCAGGTGATTTCTTCTGTCACAGTCTCTTCCACAATAGAGACGCGGGGACTATCCTCATGCTCCTCCTCTTCGCTTTGGTATTCAATTTCCTCTTCGGTTTTTTTCTAATAAGATGTGTATTAGTACTATAAATTGGGTGGGAAAAACAAGATAAAATCTTACCAAACGACCTGTTTCACTGTCAATTTCATTGTAATCCCAAGTAGTTTCTTGCGTAACCAAATTACAAAAATACAATCTGCCTTGGGGAGTCTTTCGTTCAACCCAATTCTCCATCAATTCTTTGCCGGTTTTTAAGACTTCATTATTGGATGGATCATCGTCGGAAGCGTAACTGTCACGATGATTACTGGTAGAGATGATATCGTTTTCGGGGTGTTGTGTCATTGTTTTACCGGTGTATTCATTAAAGTAATTCCATGTCTTGCCGTCTTCAGACATTTGGATGATCCAGCCGTCGGGCAAATTCGCATTATTTCGACTCACCTCGGAGCTATTGGAGCTATGAAGGGATTCATCATATGGTGGTAATGGTAACGTTTTGTTGGGTGCTGCTCCTGCTATTCCATGCTCTGTAAATTCTTCAACATAGTTGCTAGGAAACCAACCTCGGCTTCCGTTGCACCTACAAAATAGGGTTAGCGTTAGAGTTTTTTTTTTTTTTTCTTGTCTTTTTTTTTTTTTTTTTTACCATCCATCCCACCATCCTGATTCAAGCTTGGCGAGAACATCAATGAGGTCGCCTTGTTGAAAGTTGAGTGAGGAATGTTCTTCTGACTGGTAAGCGTATATTGCCCTGACTCGACCAAGAATTCTAGGTGGTAGTGGTAAAGTGGACATGATAAACTATATGTATGTATGTATATAAGAAAAAAAAAAAAAAAAAAAGGGGGGGGGGGTAAAGGGGATAAAGGAAATCATATGGGTGGAAAAATAAAAAAGGTTATCAGACAAAAAAGGGGATTTAAAATAAAATAGAGCAAGGTAGGACAACAAATGCTTTTATATGATGGAACGAGTCTTAAAAAAACAGTCGATCTTTCATCTAAATACACTAAATTTGTTTGTATTATAATTAAATATATAATGCGAGGTAGTTATTGGCTGTATGTTTGTTTTTATATAGCTATCTATGATTTTTATCTTGTAATAAACAAGTACAAAATAGAAAAAAAGTTGCTTATCAACAACTTTTTGCACGCATATTGTTTGAAGGTGACACAACAATTATAAGCAGCTGTGAAACATGAATGTATAATAATATAAAGTAATCTTTCGATTTGTGTGTAACGAGATAATATAGATTTTATTTTATTTGAATGCATATTGAATCTGAACAAGCAAAAAAAAAAAATGTGTTACCCAAAGAGAACAATAAAAAAACATCTCATCTTGTGTAATTACATTCATTCAGGGGAGCTATAATGCATCTACATGCACACAATACTTTGCCGCCTAAATTAATCCTAAATGACAGCATCATGTGTCACATTTCCCTTACAGAAATCACACTGATAAATACATGTGCGCTTTTAAACTTTACTACTGAAGGGTAATGATACAATGGTGAATGGTCGGTTACTAAAATTATCAGGATCATAACTCCAAAAACAGATTAGCTGCACATTTTTAGCAGAAAAAAAACAATAAAATTTCTCGTTTTGTTACACTTTTATTCTTTGTATATTCACATATAAGTACAAGAGTTGGATCAGTAAGCCAGTATGCACTTTCTTTCTCGTTTAGAACCGAAAATATATTATATAGACGCAATCACTTGTTATGATGAAACGTAGCATAAATCAACAAACACGGATCCGCCAAGGCCTAATTTATACAAGAAAAAATGGTGTGATAAAAAAAAAAAGCTATCAAACCACCGCTCACAATAACAGAAATGCAAAAAAATAGGAATTAAAAAACACAACTCAGCCCCAAAAAGCTGGAACGGGGCTGATTTGACGTGTAATTTATTTAAAAGGTAAAGCATTTTATTTGTTTTTAAAAAAAGTAGGGTGGGGGGTGACGATATATTAAAGAGATTAAATAGTGAGGTTATATACAAAGAATTATTTGGTGTTTGTAGAGGAAGGAGTAATGGGACTTTCAAGCGTCAAGACAGTACCAAACACGTAATCCCATAATTTTGAGGTGATACCAAAGCCACTTTCAAAATTCTTATAATGATGAGCGACGTGATAACGCTTTAACTCTTTAAAGTACACCTCAGTCACTTGTGCATGATGAAGATAATAATGCACCATGTCGTAACAGATGTATCCAAAGAATGTGCCTGCTACAAATGCATAGGCTAGTGCAGGATAGAAACACGCGTGTGCAATCTTGAAAATGGGCACACTCAAAATGACAGTCAACACAGGAGGCATCACCAAACGCAGCCTATACTATGTTAGTAATGGATAGAGTATAACGCCTGCTGAAAAAAAGCCTACCTGTCCATGGGCATATGATGATGAATACCGTGTAATGTGAAATGCACTAATAAGGCAAGTGGGTGATCAGGTAACAAATCGTCTAGATGAAACAAGAAGCGATGAAGCACATATTCAAACAATGTCCAGAACAGGATACCCATTCCGAAGCCTTGTGCAGCAGTAGATGTTGAATGATTGACAGCGTTTAATGATTTGTAGAGTTGATAGACTACAAAAGGTAACCATAGCATTGGTATTACAAACCAGTTAGTCTTTGAAAGATTATCCAATAAGGGATGATCAAAATAAGGTACACAGTAAGGAGTATATCTTGGTCGATGCACTTGTTCCAGGTAATATGCTTTTGAATAAGTAGCGTTCCAAAGCTGAGGAAACAAGGATTTACGGAGATCCAAGAATTCATCATCGCGAGTATCCTTGGCTGTTTCATATATAAGTTTTTGGCCTACGCTAACTTGCTTTAAAAGTGTCTCTTGTCCATCTTGCACAACGTCTCCAATGTAATGGTCAGTTAGTAAATCATATGCTGCATCTGAATGCGTATGGTAAGTCACGTCGCCTAGCACGGAAGTAACATCGGTGCCTGCAAATTCTAAAAGTATTCCGTCACCCCCGGGATGATCTGCCAAAAAACTTGTAATATCATACACCTTGTCATTCACAATTACCCAGCAAGACTTGAGCGTGTTATTTTTTCTAACTTGACTTTTGGTAAACAACGCCATTGGAGAAACTTATTGAGAGTAAAAGAAAAGAGAAAGGGTGAAAATAACAAGGCCTTTCTTTATTTTAGAGTAAAAAAAAAAAAAAAAAAAAAAAAAAAAAGGGTATGACAAAGGATTGAATAACCGAACAAAGAACATTTTTAATATTACAATGACTTTTTTTTATAAATATACAAGGGTTTTTTTTTGTTTTTCATATGTATTAAATCGTGTCAGGAAGAACACTAGCATAAAAAATTGTCAGGCCAGTTTTTTTTTTTTTTTTTTTTTTAAGGGGTAAATAAAAAAAAAGTGACACTTACCATCTTTCGGACAGACGGGAATTGGGATAATAAATACTCCAGCCAAAATCTGAATTTGGAAAACTGCCTGGGTTGATACAATGGGTACCTTCATATGTAATACCATAGTTTTCGCATTTATCAGCCATGATCAACTATAAAAATATCTATCAATAAAGCTCTCTCTTTCTATGATTAATACTTACAGCATGAGGAAGAGGATATAATCTTAGTGCGCTGTCATAAGACCAATAGATAGGCTTGACTGATAATGGTAATGGACAAACATGACCTTGATCGATGATGGTATGTATTAACTGAGAGAAACTCGGATTAATTATTTATACGAAAAACCCTTAATATTTCACTCACATGGCGAATAGGGTCATCATCCACTTCTAGATTAGGTGCCAACAATGCATTTCTCCAAAGTTTGTTCAATAAATCCTCTCTTGCGATGACGATTTCCTGAGTACAGTAACGTATACGACATGGATTTGTAGTAAAAGTGCATTTACGAACTTTCTGTTTCATACGGGCCACAAAGCTAGGAGGTAAGGCACGTTGCGGTAAAGTATTTCCGCCCCACGGATCCTTTGGGCCCGGAACAAGGACAAAATTTGAATGGGTTGCTAAATTATGAAACTCCCCAATAAGATCGGCCAATGCGGTAAAACTATCCTTGTATTCGGCTGATTGTGATGCCGAATATTTGAACGGCTTACTAGAAAAGTTACCTATAAGGATAAATGCAAGTGGAATACGCGCATTGGAATATCCATCAAAAATCACTCTTAATGCATTCATCACTTTGGGTTGATCCAAATGTACATCAGATATTATCACAAAAGATATATCTTCATTTTTCTCTTCCTCAATCTTTAAAAGTTTCTATTGTTTTCTTTTTTTCGTTAATAAAACACACACTCTTTTGTTTACTGTCGTACCTCATCCACAAGCGGCTTTTGTAACCCTAAAAAATCAACGTGACCAAATAACACACTGGTGAATTTTGGAGCGTTAGTATTTCTTATAATTGCTTTTTTGGGAGAAATCGCACTTTACTCTGACATTTCACGGGATTCGGCAGGCGGGAGATTGATTTCTGTAACAGCAAATATATGATCGTCACCATAATTGCCTTCCACCAACACAAATACACCATCTGTCAACACCCCGTAATCATATTTCTATTCTCTCCTTAATTAATCTCACCTATCTTGGATATCAAGTAACCACTTACCGCTTCACTCAAATTAAGTTCAATATGTGCATCCTCATCCTCTAAAAAAATCTTGCCTTCTTCCACTTGCGTCAACATGCCAAATATAATGAAATCTTCTCCATCGTGACCAATTAATGCTTTAATCGGTGTAATCTATCCATGTACCCCCATTAAGTTATTAAAGATACTAACCAAACTCTCTTTATCAACTTACTCTGATGGAATCGGAAGAGTCGGTCATTTGCGTAGAAGGTGTGCTGAAATTTTCATTTCTTAATAATCGTTGTCTAACCAAAATCAAGCGCTCACGAAACATTTCTCCCTTTTCCCGAGCATCAGCTAATAACTGACTTGGTGCCTTTTTCCTATTTTTAAAATGATCCGTTCAGGTACAAGTTTCTACACATTTACACACATATATATATATATAGCATTTAATTACTTGTGAAAAGTTCGAGTGTGTTCATCGTAGGAAAACCGAGGCATGCTAAAAGCATCCACGACATGGAAATGCTGTGTGACATCAATCGTTTCCGTATTCGATTCATCAATTTTCATATCTTGTAAAGAGTCCATAATTTCTTCATCGGCTCGTTGGAAAGGTGTCAAGGAAGAGGCAATCAAGGCTGATTTTTGCATGGCTATAATCACATCACGAATCGTAGCTTCATTTACAATCACAACACGCTCCTCTATGCACCCAGTGTGTTAGAATTAATAGGAAAAGAGTCTTAATGAGTGTATTGTACCGTTATATCGTTTCCTGTATGCTTTGACAATTCGTTCAGTGGCTTCTCCAACATCACTTTCATTAATGAGTAGATCTTCCAGGTACTTTGTTGCATCGGTCTGTACATGAAGTCCATACTTTTTGGTAAATGTATTGTAAATCGCTCTCTTGACTTTGACCTTTGAATTAATTGACATTTTATAAACAAGAAACAAAACAAAAAAAAAAATCACGAACACCAAAAAAATTTATTAAAAGAAAACGCGACATTATATTATTGCAGCTCAGCAAAGAAAGAGCCTTGGTAGGCATCGCCAAATAGGATTTTACCTTTTTGTATCTTTTCATCCATCTGTTCTTCTTGTCGATATCGCTTCAGATAAATATCCAAAATCTCTTGATCTACATTGAGCGAAATTCTTCGATCCAGTGTCTGTAGCTCTGCCAATCGTTGTACCTCTTCTTCAGGATCGTTTGAATAA
This sequence comes from Mucor mucedo, assembly GCF_025094135.1. Taxonomy (NCBI): domain Eukaryota; kingdom Fungi; phylum Mucoromycota; class Mucoromycetes; order Mucorales; family Mucoraceae; genus Mucor; species Mucor mucedo. The sequence continues at coordinate 31,630 of NW_026252350.1, read as the reverse complement.
AGCGATTTGTAATCATGTTTTTCGTCTTCTTCCAACGGTGCACTGGCTACATTCAAATCAATCGTGGACTTTACTGAACGGATAGACATACCCTCACCTTCGTTTGTGGTAGTAGGTATCACAGGTTGCTTCGACATTAATAACTTATTCTTCAATAAAGCGGGACTATGGCGCACAATAGCTCGCATAAACTGTCTCTGAATCTCTTCCATCATCTCAGCTAAAGACCACGTCTTGTTCCTATACTCCAATTTTGGCTGCTTAAACGGAAAATTGTACAGATTATAAAATGTGCTTTGACTAGGTCCTTGCAAACTTAAACAATGTCGCGTAGCTGGGATACGAACATAAATAAATGTATAATTGGAAGACGAACGCTTTTTCATTACTGTGAGTTCATCAGATTTGCTGGTACGTTTACCTCGTACAGATTCCTTGACCTTTTGTGTCAGCAAGTCAAAGCTAGCAAAACTGCCTTCTCGTTTAGTCAAGGTGCTGTTGAATGTTCTGTCTACGGATTCTAGTGAGGATACTTCAGATTGCGATTTTACCTTGAGTCCGTCTACAGAAATATACTCTTCTTCGTCTTCATCCTCTTCCTCCTCTTCATCAGACTCCTCTTGTGGTTCTGTTGCAATAGTATCGTCACCTTCAATACGAGGAAAGAAATAATCCTTCATCATTGTACCAAACGCTGTACTGATTTGTAGATGCAGTGGGACCAGATTAATCTCAAGTTGTTGAATGACAGGAATTCCACCTACAGGAGGCAAAGATTCCAAGACACCACGTAACATCTTTTGTCGACTCTGTCCTGGTTCCAAGTAGACATCCAATACATTGCTAAACACGGGAGAACTTGTTGTGTTGATCAACTGCATCTGATCCACCTCAATGGTATTTTTGCTAGAGCCATTTTGTTTATCCAAAAATACATACTTTGTATTTCTTAGGATCCATTGGCACAAAGAGCTTTGATCATCCAACACGGCCTCCCATACAATCTCATCCGAAGTAAAACTAAATCGCATGGCATTATCCGTCTCCTCTAAATGAATATCACGTCGAAATGTTTGAATAGATCGAATGGCCTCTACCACCAAGTACAACTTCTCAAGGTTTTCGCGCATCTTTCTTCGATTTTTATGAAACTCTCGAATGCCTAAAGAATCTAGTCTTGGTAACTCTTGTAAAAATCGTTTATGAAGATCCAACAAGATACGCGACCTGTTTTGTAAGACGCCCACTTGCTTCACCGTCTCCGCAAGATCACTTCGCTCGGCTGCCAACATCACGTCCCTAAATCGAGCAGCACGTTCTTTTTTACGTGGTGAGCCGTCGTTCCCCAACAATAGGTTCGTCAATGTATAGTACAGGATATGACCCTGTTGTGAATTAAGGGTCAGCTTGACTTGCGGGAAATGAAGTTGTAAAGTGTTCGTTCGATCCTCAAATGGACTTTTACGTGATGTATTGTACTTGTTGATCTTGATACGTAAATGATTGTATCGGTCGAGTTGGATCGTGCCCGATAAATCTGAAGCAACGCGTTGAAAGTTGTCAAAATATTTCATTTCCTTGTAATACCATAATTGCTCTGGCTGAACCCAGGCAGTCCAATGTACAGCACGCTGGCCGTATGAGCTTTGTGTTGATAAATCTGTGGCTAGAAACTCCATGCGTTTTGCAACAAATAACTGAGCATTGTCCAAGCTTACAATAATGCGATCCTTCACCAATCTTACATCTTTGTCTGCAGCGTCACTGGTACTATTATCTATGATACTAAATGCCTTGACATGAATGCGCTCGTTGGTGAAAAGAATTAAATGATCCAATCCTTTCTCACTTTGAAAATTCACTTGAGGATTCATCATATCAATCAAATACTTACTCTTCATCTCATAAGATTCCGGAATATTCTTGTATTGATAATCGGGATCATTTACACAATCAAAGACATGAATACCTTCAAATTCTTGGGGTTTTTCTTCTTCCTTTTCATTGTAGGCAACATAATGATGACTGCGTTCACTTAATAACTTTTCAATCAAGTCTTGTGTGACATCGGTATCCTGAAACATGTGTGTCGATGGGACGTCCGGTTTCCATTGCTGTTGCTTTTCAGCAGTATGCACCAAATCCTCGAGAAATTTAAGGCAACGTGAAGAGAGGTTATAGTCTTGTACAGAGCGGCTATTTTTGATGTCTTGCCAGTAATAGATGGCATCACGTACAGAATTGTTCCAGATAATCTGAGGGTTGTGAATAAAGTATCTGTCTTTGAATTGACCCATCAAGGTTTCCCATCGACAAAGTTCGTCACGACGACCCAATGAGGATGTGGTAGTCGTGTTGGCTGTGGTGGGAGAGTCATCGGCATTTCTGTCAAGCTCGGTTTCAAGAATAAGTTGAGCAAGATAAGTATGAAGCATGTAGCGGTTTGTACGCAAATAGTTTAGCTTTTCTAAAAGAATCTTGTACTTTTGAATTTATCAGTTAACAAGTATTCAAGTATATATATGTGGCATTTTTCATAAAAAGAGTTACTTACTTGGTCGTGTAAGGCTTGTTTATCTTGTGGTTGTTTAATTAAATTGACGGCATTTAACACTGTATCTAATTGCTTATCATGCTCTTCGATAATACCATCGAGATCAGAGGCTCTTCTTTGTAAATGAGACTTTTGAAAAGCATGTGCATCTAAATTATATCAGTGTCTTGAAAAAAAAAATCTCTCTTTTCTCCTTACCCACGCCTTTTCCCATGATACAATCGTGTGTTCCACGTAAGTATTCACGTTTTTCAGTACCAGCTTCATCTTCTTGTTTGACATAATAAAACAATGGAGAGAATGCAAACGGATGTACTTCAATTTTTGTACCACGTCTTGTATGATTTTCTGAACTAAGAGGAACAGGATCTAAAATCACGTAATCGTTTTGATCCACCCATTGGAATCGATTCGATCTTTCATCATCCATAAATGAAGTCGCTTCGCTGGCTGCTGCTGCTGTTGAAGATACCGTTTCATTTGATTTTGAGAGTTGTGATTGTTTGATTACACGCAGGTCGATATCATGTAACTCCACTTCAACTTGGTGAAATAGCATGGGTGTCTTTTTAGCAAATGAAACTTCAGCAGGTACTTCTCTTCGTTGATGTAAATCAGCACTAAAATTATGTACAGTTGCTTTCAAACCAGCAGATCCGCGAGACTTGACTTGATCGGTACAAAAAAAGCCAATGGTTAAAGGCTGAATGACAAATTTATACTTTATGGTGTTTAAATGATCGCCAAAGGATTTGGATTTAGCTTCGGCTCGGGGAAATAATTCGCCTTGACGAATCGGAATAGAGACCGGACTTCCCAATAGTCGATACCAATGCGTAAAATGCTCGATAAAGCAAGGGCTGATATACATGGCATTATAAGGGATATCATCTTCATCTTGAATTCCACTATGGACAATGCTTAGTGACAAATGAATAAAATCGGATCTAAAGCCATAAAACGCATCATAGTAGCGCTGTTTTTTTTAAAAAAAAGGTTAGTTTTGTTTTTCTCTAAGAAAGTGTTTTTTAATTATTACCTCGCCATAGTTTGCTTTGACTTGTTGTACAGACTGATACAAAACATTATAATGCGGTGAAAAGACTTGTGTTCGACATTTATCAAGACGATGCGCCACTGCACATTGTTTACAGTCATCACAGTATTTGAGTCGTTCATACGATAACCCGATACCCATACGAATACCGTCGGATAATTTTAGTACTACCTTCAAAAACTTTCCTGTCTTTTCGGCCCATTTTTTAGGTGGTAAAGATTCTGGTAGCTGAGGAACATATCCACCACCTTCTAAATCAGGTACGCCAAACGCATAATTCTTACTCAGGATCTGCATGAATTCGTTCTCGGCATTTTTATAACCCAATAACCAAACCACTTCATCACTCCAAATCTTGGCAAGCCCAGCACCTCGACCCTGTAATTGGTAGGGATCACGCGTGCCTTTCACGACAATAGCTAAATCTCCTCCGCCAATGAAATTAAACTTGGTCTGGGTATATATCATAAATCGAACCTTGTCCCAGAATCCTAATCTTGGTGAAGGGTCCACTTGATCGGATGACAGATTTTCTAGCACCAATAAAATATCCTGAATAGCCGGGTTATATGAAACTGACCAACAAATGGTAGACATGGCTCTTGTAAAGATATCATAATCAATCACCGAGTAAAACTTGAGCGGTGATGCGGTTCTGACAGCAGAAAGACAATATCCTTGACTCTCGGGTGATGGTGGAATAATCGAAATAGGAATGATGCGACTACCACCTGAATTACCTACTTCATCCCCTACAGCATAATTACCTTCCAAAGACCAAGAGAGACGACTAATGTTACCGCCAACGTTTGCATCTTGCAATGGGGGTGGCACATACAACAAAGGTAGCGGATAATCACGCATTTTGATCCACGTCTGACCTGCCTTGATAGATAAATGAAACGGTATAATAATTGAGAAGTCATTGTCCAATGGCACACCACCACCCATAGTATGAATAAACTGTCTTGTTTCAGACAAGGGGAAATCCGCCAACCTAAACTGAATTTTTGTAAACTGAGCAGAGAAGTTTGCTAAAGGTGGATACAAGGGTCTTGCACGAATTTCAATCATAAATAACTCGGATTCTTGACGTTGCACTTCATCCAAGAAATCATCTAATTCTTGAGAACTTGTCGAATTTCTATAATCTTGTAAATGAACTTTCTCATAAAATTTGGCTTCCTCCTGCTTCTTTTCGTTTAAATTCTTGATCCAGAATTGAGAGAAATACCCAAATAAATTTTGTTGTGCTTCAGCAATTTGGTCGGATACATCTTCTTCACTTTGAAGCATTTCGTTGATCTTTTCTGTCAATGCATCTTGATAAGCTAATCGCTTTTGTTGCTCCACAAGTCCGGTTCGCAAAATCGTTCGTAATTTCGCCTCGAATGGATCATCGTCGAAATGGATTGTGAACACTCTGGTCTTTATGAAAATACACGGAATCGATACAGGTATATTGTTTACACTGGGGCCAAAAAAAGTGAACGCCTTTCGTGTTAAAATTCTAGAATGGAGATCCTTAATAGCCTTGATAGCACCAATCACCTTATCAAGCACAGCAGACAATACGTAATTATAAGGCACGGAAATAAAAAACTTTCGCGCCTTGAGCTCAATCCCGTCTTTTATGCTTAGCTTTACCTTGTCCACCTCAATCAACTGCTCCCATGCCTCGGGATCAGAAGGTGAGACACCGAGTAGCATGAAATTGCGTAATGTGATACTTGGTGACTCTGTGGATTCATAATTCAAAAGGAAATCATCAAGACGTATATATAATTGCTTATCCATTGGCAGTAATAAGTGAATATCTCCTCTTCCTACATGTGTATCGGATTCAATGTACATGGGTAAGACTGGTTCTTTTTGTTCTTGCCTTGGTTCAAATTGTCGCTTCATGACCATTAAAGATTTGGCCACCAATAGACATGCGTAATGATTTCGTACAGAATATCTGATACCGTACTTTCGGATTTTGGTGGATACTGATAAACATCTTGAAAGGTTGTCTAACAAGGTCAATTTAGCGGAAAGATTGACTTGAGATATCCAAACTATAACATGTAATGTATCGTCCTTGCCAGAAGATTGACAAATATCTAATTTTTCCATGTAACATCGGATTTTCCAGTCTGTTCCCATGCCAGGTCCTTCGCATACAAAATTGAACTTTTGTGTATCCAACACTACACGACTCGATACAGTTTCTGGAGGCGTATTATCGATATAGCCAGGATGAGGCGTGGGTATAGCCACACCTTGATCGACATGCGAGCGATCTAGACTATGTGTCACTATAGATCCCTTGGTAACATCCAAACTAAAACTCGTGTTACTGATCAATTTTTTAATCCAAACCGGTTTTTCTCTTACAGGTGTATCTTCTGGTGTCTTGAAACAAGCCGGGACCTGTTTTAACCAAAATACACTGGGAGAAATAACGTGATGATCAACCAAATAAATCACTGGTTTATCAATTGCAATTTCCGATTGAATTCCATTTTCCAAATTTAATACTGTTTCAAGTTGATCCAATAAAACATTCATACGAATCTTAAACATCAAAATGGCGCTCTTGATGCGAATAAACTCTTTTTCCAAGTCGGACTCTATATAACCTACATTCAGTTTTTGGATCATGACTTTACCAGAGATTCGGTAAGACCATCGTTGCGTACGCGTTGTTGTCACCACAGGTTGACTTCGTCGCGACACTCGCCCCATTAGGTTTAACCATTTACTCGGACGTTGATGACTTGTCTTTTTTAACCATTGATACTCCTCTTGGGCAAACAATGCATCCAGATTACTACCAGATGATGATGAAGAAGATGGTACATCGTACACACTACTATTTCGAGCCTTGACAACATATTCTCCCGATACACGAATAATTAAACTCTCGCTGGAAATATATCCACATCTTCCTTCTAGTTCCGATAGTTGTAATTTTGGTGAATTCAAGACAAGTGCAAAGGTACACATGGGTAAATCCGCTACTACCTTTTCTAACACCATGGTGTTAGAAGACGGTTTCTCTTTCTTGTTTAGCAGTAAACCCATGATTTGAGGGTGATCGAAAGGAACATGTATCACTGGTGAATTGAGTATCCATGTCAAACTGATAAAATCGGTTTGTGGTGTTGCATAAAGTACTGTACCACTATCCGTTTGTGACAGTTTAACTTCCATGCTGGGCATGCAGAACACTTGAACACCCAAAACAGCACATTTGATCTCTTCTGTATTGAGTTGGACAAGCGGTGTATGATTTCGGCGCGCAATTGAGTTGATATTCTGGATTTCGACCTCTACTGTGGGCAAGATGAAACAAACCGATTGAACGGTTACACGAACTGAATTCAAAACATCTTCCAGCAGTCTGCTCTGCTGTGCTGGTGGTGGTGATGATGATGATGAAAGTGAAGTCTGTTTTTTGTTTGAAGCCAGTTGGATACATTCCGTGACTTGAAGTATAGTTCTCCCTATTTGTATGTCTATTTTTACATGTTTTAATGAAAAGCTTTTGGCGGGGCAAGAGACTGTCACAAGACAAGCTGTCGTCATGTCTACTAAAGGCTTGGCCTGTGCCATTAAGCGACATGGACTAATTTGAACTCTGAGAGCAAAATCTTGAGATAGAGTTGAATTGAGATAAATGTGGTCAAAGACAATTGAAATGTTGTCTTTTTCTATAATTAGATCATCGATATGTAAAGAGACAAATGTGGCAAGTCGAGCAAAAATAATCGTAGGCAAAAAATGAAATTTCTTGGTTGCTTTTGGTGTGGTAGTGGTAGGTTCCTTGATGAGTATGTCTCTGTTGATACGGATGCCCTTCATGTAAATCGTAAGTTGATTAAGCTTGAATGAAATTCTAAATTCGTCTAATTGCACTAACCCGACTTTATCGTGCAAAGCTTGTTGGATCCATTCTCGAACAGGCAATTGGTGAAGAACATACAATGTTGCGAAAATACATGTCCATAAAATAATCCATATCATTTTGGTATGTAGGCTCGAAATAAAAAATTAAGAAAAGGAAAAAGAGAAAATAAAAAGGGGAGGATAATAACAATCCTATAATGTGTTACCAAACCTGGGGGATAGACACAAACAAAGAGTATAGCCTAATCTGGAAATTCCGTGTAAGACAAAACAATCCTTTCAAGCATCCCTTGATTGATTTTGATGATCTTTTTTTAATTTCTACAAGATTCGTCCTTTTATCAGAAGTGCATCGTCCTTTAATGACTTCTGCGACTGGCTTTTTTTTACTTTAAACATCAAATAGCGGCTTTTGTCTTCATCCGGAGTTCAACTGGCGCATTTTCACGTCAGACTAGCCCGGCTAGTTTTTTGGGTTTTGTACCGATCAAATGGGTGACACCTTTTTCTCTTACAATCTTTTGCTGTATCAACTTGATTATTTAAAAACCGTACATTACAAACATTTATACCAAAAAAAGGGGGATTCCGTAGAAATAAATGAATACGTCGATATGCTTTATGTAAATAAACCTCGCATGCGTTGACGTAATTTCTTTCCATAAAATTGTTGTTTGCCTTAATGCATCATGATGAAACCTCGTATGTTAAAAAGTATGTTTTTGTTTGTCTTTTATAAATCATCAGATTCTTTATCGTAAAAACAGCTATCCCCTCATTTTAAACAGCAAAAAGACCCTGCACAAAATAAAAATATACCTAATAATATATTTAAACAGATAATCCTCCCACTTCTCCTTCTCATATCTTTTTTCTCTCATGATCCAAGTACCCAGTTTTTTATTTTTACTTGCTGTCACATTACTGTATTTTTGCGATGCTATAATGGAATAATTGTTGCAAGCCAAAGAGATGACTCAATATTTCTATTTTCATTGTTTAGCTACGTGCACTTTGACTGTCCCTAATGAATGTGTTCCTAGATTAAACGACCCCCAAAGGTGGAGGCAATTGACGATTTCTTTTTTTAAAAAAACTCCTAGGTCAATATCTCGCAAGGTCCCATAGAGGGTTGTCATGCAAGATCCCAGAGTAAGTTTTATGCCGCGTATAAAAAGTATTCGCTACCATTCTTTGGTGCTTTTGTCCAAATTTTGTCACTGTAACAAACTATGATTTGATATTAATCGTATTGGCTTAAATCCTATTGATAACTTTGGCTATTTTTATACACACTGCTTCTTAAAAATGAGCTCGTAGACTTGTCATGCAATTACTGCTTTCTCTTTTTTCGATGGTCATGAAATCACATACGGCTTCTACCATTTCGCTTTTTATCAGGGTAAACTTGGCGCACATAAGACATTTATCATTCAAGATTGTTTACAGGTCATGTTTAGACACTTGAAGGTTTCCTTTTAGGTAGTATGTACTACCGTGTCAGCGAAAATGTGGAAAGTCTCTTCCAATTTGAGATGTCTTGGCTTTGGGCACGTTGTGAGATGTAAGAACTGAGTAGCCCAAATGGCAGAAAGATACATCAAAAAAGGTGGTAAGCGTATAAATACCGCTTCGCTATCAACTTATCACATGTTGTGGTTCTTTAAGTGACTTATGCACAAAACCATAAACTCCCCTATATATCCCTACACCTGAACATATCAGTTATTACCAGTTATGTGGTGATACCTTTAGCAAATGTACAGGACATCCAGCTTCGGCCCAAGAAAATTTAACGGACAATTCTATCATAGAATTAGACTACGCATAACTTTTGTGACAAATCTTAGTTTGTTACATCAGCCTTTCTTTAAGCATTTATAAATCTATAGCTCATAAATATACTGAAAGGATATCGTATATGTCATTTTGAGGATCAGAAATTACAGTCATTATTAGTCATGTTACGCGATATTTTGAAAGGAATCATGACCCTATATTAAAGATTCTTTCTTTTAACAAAGCTTGTAAATTTTCAGTAGACTTTTCGCTCAACCTTACCCTGCAAGATCCGACGAATAAAGTTGAAGACTAGAATGCATCTAAATGTTTATTTATAGAACAATCTCGCTTTAAAAAAGTGTATTAGAAGATTTCGGAAGTATATTGATATAAAAATAAGCATGGATTGGGGTAGAAGGCATTCAAATACCAGGCCAACAAGAATTGCGCTGGACCTGATCATTTCAGAGTTTTCCCTTCTGCAAAGGCGAAATAGGAGAACTTTAGTAATCTATCCAACTTCTTTTTAATAAATTTTTTACAGACCCAATTCCAATTAAACACTTTTTTAGTGGCATAGTAGTGTATAGTCCATTCGGCCTACGCTTTTCAATTTTTAGATCCAAAATTATATGAAATTGTGCGTCAAGCGGCTTCCGTTTATGGTAATTTCATTTAATTAAAAAAGACTAGCAAAAGACTTTTTTTTTTAGCTAAAAGTAAGTAAAATCTCATCTGCTCAGTAAACATTGCTGATATTTGGTATAACACTTTTAATCAAAAACGACCCTTTGATTACTCTATTCCAAGTATTGCAAATAAATGGCGGATGTGGTCAAAGAAAAGAAGTCTGTGATCTGTAGCTAAATAAGAGTTTTACCACTTGGCAATAAATATTTTTTTCTATGAGGTCGGATTATAATTTTTTTAATTTGTAAATGTGCACTTGTATGCTTAATTTGGGTCACAATCACATTCTGCCTTGTTCCCAAAAGTCCGAAAATTACAAATAAAAAAAAAAAGTTGTGACAAAAATCGAGGGATAATTTAATAAAAATGTATAAGATATATACAATATATATGTAAAAATATAGAAATAAAAAATGAGTAAAAAAAAAAAGAGAGGTCTAATATATATGTGGGGTTTGGGGGATAAGATATATATATATAAAAAAAAAAGAAAAAAAAATAGTTGTAAATTGATTTAGATGGGATAAGGTGGAGGTACCCAATAATCTTTAACATTGGAAAGAGGTAAACTTTGATGCCTCCAACTTTGTTGATGATGTTGTTGGGACATCAATAGAGCCTGCTCAATTGATGTTTGTTGTTGATAGGTATCTACAGCAGGAAATCGTGTAATTTGACATAATCGTTCATCCATCCCAGCAATGGCCAACAACTCTTGTCGAAGATCCGCAGCTAAGCCACGAACCGTGTGACGTAGTACAACAGAAGCTTGCATGCCTTCAGTGAAATCACTACATTGAACCCAAGATGTGGCTGTATTTTCCATAAAGAAAATAGGAGGTTCAATTAAATCCATATCAATTTGAGCTGAAATATTGTCTTCTAGTACATTTAATTCAATGGATGCAATACTGTCAAATGATATCATCATCTTGAAATGATAATTACTGTCACGAATATGCCACGAAAATGAACGCTCACTTAATTTATAATAACACATCAAGTCTTGTTGACTGATTTTCATTCTATGCCAGGATCCGACTGTAACAGCTGTGGCAGTAATTAAACCCGTGTTATTATTACTATGCAAAGGTGGTTCACTCTCTGCATGAGATAAAGATAAATTAGTGATCATATTATATAATAAAGATAAATATACAAACCCATTCGACGTGAAGCAGCAAAGGATTGGGGTGTAGGAGAAGGTGAGATAGTCAAACTATAGATGTCTTCATCTAAATCGTTAGGACCAGTGACTGAGATGGAAGGAGGATCACTCTGGGGTTGATGGTGAGGATAATGAAAAATGGAGGAAGGTGGAGGAGGAGGAGGAGGAATAATCATATCAGTGCTCCAAGCACGATGAATAGGTAATTTGGCACTATGTAAGTGTCTATTCATATTAAAATGTTGTTGCTGTTGAAGCAATTGTTGTTGTTGTTGTTGTTGTTGTTGTTGCTGTTGCTGAGCATACCAATAAGAATAATTACCAGTACCGTGATGAGATGTTGCTTCAGCACATAATCTTGCTCTTGCAGCCTCCTGTTCTTGACGCAACAAAACTCTTCTTTGCAACATCTTTACTTTAGCTCTTCTATTTTGAAACCAGATTTGAATGGATCTTTCTGGCATTTGTAACTTGAAAGCTAATTGTTTTCGCATCTTTGAGTCGGGTGTGGCACTCACATTGAAGGTTTCTTCTAGAATGGTAAGCTGAGATGGCGTAACACGAGTACGTTTCTTGGAGTCATCTGAACTAAGAGGGGGAGTTGATTCGGACATGATTATAAAAAGGGAAAAATAAAGGAATGTAAATTTAGAAAGGAATGTAGATTATAAGAGAGAGAGAGAGAGGATAGAAGGGGTTGCGAAAAGGAAGGGAAGGGAGGGGTGAGGGTTTTTTTATTTTTTTGGTTGTGTGTGAGAAGGAAAAGAGGTTGCAGTGCGCCTGATAAATTTTGTCCCTTTTAAAAAATAAAAAAAAATTAAAAAAAATAATTGGCCCTTACTGATTGGTCACTTGTTAACAATTGGTTATCCTTTGCAAATTGTACCTTTTGTTTTTTTTTAAAGCCAAGTCAAATCGGCTCTAATCACTAGTTAGTACGATAATCATCATGACTCTCGAGCTAACATAGATAATAAAATAATGAAAGCAAATCTATTAGATAAAGTGGATACTGTATAAAACCTGTTTTTCCTTGGTTTACCTTTCAGAGGATACTCATGTAACGATACTTTTATTTAAACACCTTGGCCAATATCAATTTATCTAATTTCAGCAATATTACTGTGGGGATAAATGCACTATTAATAATCAAAACTATATGTGTAGGGCTTATCTACATCACTGTCTCGAGTAAATATATTCCGTAGCAACCTCCTGTAATAAATCAAATATTCCAGAGACAGCGCTATGTGCGCGTATTTACTGGACAGTATTTAAAACGTACATTTTTATGTCAGTTTGAGTGCGTGTAATAATAAATATTGAACTGGTAAATATAGTACTCAATGGCTAGCAAACTTCTTGATGACTCGCTAGTGGAGCCAGCAGCTGATCCAAATAGTTGTTTAAGGAGAACAAGTATGGTTTTTGCCCCTTCGTAAAACAATCAAAACTGACTAATAATCTCCATACTCTAGACAAATGACTTTCCCGTTCATTTTTTTATGTCTTCTCTCAGCACACGAAGAACTATACCTGACAAAGATAAAGTATTGTTTGGGAGTACTTTTCTTGATGAACACAATGAGCTCAATTTATCTTTCCTTTGCAGTAGACCTTTAAACTTTTTGAACTACTGCTTAAACCCCCACCAGCCTGGCTTTCTCAAAGTTACTCATCGAAGAAGTCGACAGAGAGATCCAACATCTTTCGACGTGTAAGACAGACACTTTCTTTTCATATGCTATTTGTACAACATCTACTTTACAGTTATCTACTCCTTTGAGAGTAGCTAATATCCCATTCACAGTCGAGACATATAGCGACTGCTCACTTCATCCGTACTGAAAATTTAATTTCATCAGTCAAACGATTTATCCATCAAATCAAGTTTGCGATAAATGTAGGATACTTCAACATCTTTAAGCAACTGAAGGTGATTGCAGCTATTGGATCCTGTACCATTCATTTCATCAATAGAAGTCGGTTTAACATCCTTTAATGGTCCATCATATGCTTGGTCTCCTTTAACGTCATCGGTGTAAAAAGTAATTGACATTTCATGTCCATAGTCAGCATATGCTGCTCAATTTTCTGGAAAGAGTACCTGAACATATCCACGCGGGTATAAGGCCTTTTTATTGCAGCCTTTTGTCTCAAGCTACTTGTTACACTTGTTTTGGAGACATCTTGATTGCTCCAAACCTTTGTCGAGTAGAAGGTCGGGAATCCAAAGATAAACTCGTGGTCTGTATAAATACTTGACATCCTTTTATGTCTATAAAGTTAAAACGGTCATCATAGGCTTTATCCACTACATACAATCACTGTACTCAGAGATATATCTTTCATTTGTCCAACGAGTTTGAATACTCTTAAAATACTCGGTGAGAACACTGTTATTGGGAAGATCATCATCCATCTCAATAGGATCTTTAACTTCATTCTCGACTAAATCCTCAACTAATTCTTCATTGGGTTCTCGAACTAGATCCTTCTTTTGTTCTGTATAGCATCAATGACTGTTACATTAGATTCAGTAGAGACATTCTAGAGTTTTTTTTCAAAAAAAAAAAAAATCAACTCAAACAAAGTATAAACGACTTGACTGGTGGTTCTGATTGCATCGTTTAAACGGTTGATAATTCTGCTTAATGTACCTTGATTTCTGTCAAATCATTTGATAGAAGAGTATTTCGAGGTTATTCAAGTTTTCCTATTTTCTTTTTGGCCAAAGTTAACAAAGAGGAATGAAGATCCTATTGAAGTTTCAAGGCTGAAAAAAGCTTTATTTTAGATGGCCGCTTGTAATCCTGCAGCCGACGGCAATCTCAAAATCATTATTGATCAACCCTTTTACCGTATTTATTACTTTCGTATGTAAGTAAAGATTGTCTCAATAATTATATCTCTTGGTCTAGTGGGAAACGAAAAAAGGGAGGAGAAAAGTTTTATATTATTGATAAACAAGAACTGGCTTCTGTCAAGATGATTTAATTGTTTATTTAATCATCCATTTAATGTTTGAGCCTTTACTTATCTTTCAAAAGCCCCAGGCCTACATACATGTAATATGTACAGACTCAAATTTTTCAGCAACGCCCGCAACTCAAATTTTCATAGGCATTAAATCACAGGTTAAGCATGAGGGTCATAAGCGATCTCCTATATTTTTTTTTAAAAAAAAAGTTTTGCTTAAACAGTGACTTTCGGAAGCAGCATTTTTTTTTTTTCAGGTTATTTATGTAGGTGTGACGATTTACTTTTTATAGACTTGCTCGTTCTCTGCCCTTTTTCATCAAAATGTCACATCAATCTCAGCTCGAGATAATTAACCAGGAAATAGACTCGATAGATTCCGCCATTGAGCTGTTAGAACAAGACAAGTATGTGCTTATTCAAAAGCGAAATGCCCTTCTAGATGCTATGCAGAAGAACTTTATTCGAGAAGGACAGGCACAAGAAACATACAACTACAACGAGGAAAACTTTCCATGGTCTTCCGATCTGCGGGAGAAGGCGAAATCTCACTTTCAAATCGAGACATTTCGTCATTTGCAACTACCCATTCTCAATGCAGCGATGGACAAACAGCGAGATCTGTTTGTTGTATTACCTACGGGCGCAGGCAAATCTCTCTGCTATCAATTACCCGCTTTATTAGATGATGGGTTTACACTCGTTGTGTCACCTCTCGTCTCATTGATTAAAGATCAAGTATATCAGTTACATGAACAGGGCGTGCCAGCTGTATATATAACTGCCTCGACAACAAAAGAAGAGGTAAAGTCTGTGTATCAAGGCATGTTGTCCAACCAAAATTCCTTTAAATTACTTTATGTCACTCCAGAAAAAGTCTCGAAAAGTAAAATGTTTATGGCCAAATTAAACCAATCCTATGATGCTGGTTTTCTCTCAAGAATTGTGGTTGACGAAGCGCATTGCTGCTCCCAACAAGGCAGTGACTTTAGGTAAGTTATATATTTCATATTGTCTCTTTCATAACTGAAACGCCGCTTTTTAGGCCTGATTATAAGCAATTGAATAAATTAAGAGTAAAAAAGACGTTCTTCATTTTATTTTATTTTTTTACCGTGAAAGGCTAATCACAACAAACATTTAGACTTTGTTCCCAAATACAAAAATTATGGCACTGACAGCCACATGTCCCTGGTCAGTCATGAAGGATGTCATGCGAATCCTGAATATGAAGCAACCGCAAGTTAATAATGGTACACTGGTCTATAGCGCACCACTTCACCGTAAATACATACAATTCTATTTAATTTTTTGCCAATCGCTAATGAAACAAATTTGTTCTTTTTATTTGTTTAACCAGGACCCAACTTGGTATATAAAGTAGTACAGAGACCGGATAGTGCGGAAGAAACCATCCGACACATCACAAACTGGATCAATGACAATTATCCTAAAGAATCAGGCATCATTTACTGTCTTTCCAAAAAAGATGCCGAGGTGGTTGCGCAAAGTATCATCAAGGAGAGCAGAGGAAAAATCATGTGCGGAACATATCATGCGTATATGGACGACGTAAAGTAGGCCTTTCTTGTAACACCCTTCCCCTAATATTTATTTATTTCTGTATAGGAAGATAAAGAATTGATCCATCAGAAATGGAGAAAAAATCAGTTACATGTAATTGTAGCCACCATTGCTTTCGGTATGGGTATCAATCATTTAAAAACAAGATTCATCATCCATCATTGCATGTCCAAGTCTATGGAGGGCTATTATCAAGAAAGTGGAAGAGCCGGACGCGATGGCAATAAGGCTGAATGTATTATATATTATCGTGGTACAGATGGTAAATATATGTCACATTATTATTCTTGTACACACACACACACACACACACACACACAATAACATGGAACGATGCTAGCAATGCGCCTCTCGCCTTTTGTACTGAATGAAATGAACGGTAGAGCCGGATGTAAGTTTGGACATACATATATCAACAACAAGTTATTCAATTTTAATGTATGTTTACCACTAGTGTATGAAATGATCAAATATGCAGAAGATTATAAAACTTGTCGAAAGATCTTGTTTGAGAATTATTTTGCTTTAGACTCAAACCAGAATGAAGGTCTCGTCAATGAAATTACACCTGACGAGGTATGCGGTAATTGTGATAACTGTAATCGAGTACCAGAGGATGTTTGTACAGAGGATATCGCTGATGTTGCCGAGACGATCATTAGGTTATGTCTCTTGCTAAAAAAAGTCAATGAACGGGTCACCATGACCAAACTTGTTCAAATGCTTCAAAATCGGGGCTTGGGTCCGTTGAAATCTGTAGTAGAACGAAACGATGAAATTATGATCCCTATTGATAAAAAATATAATGAACACGTAAGTTTTTATTTTGATACGTAAAATGACGGTTGAGACTAAGATAAATATAGAATATTGAACGTATGCTTAATCAACTCATGATAAGAGGATATTTAACTGAGGAATACCATGCAACGCCCTACAGCACAATCACGTAAGTAGCGAATAAACATACTCACATAAATGTAAGTTAATCATGGGTATAAATAGATATATTATTGTTGGTCCAATTGGTGAGAGATTAACAGAGAATCGCGCAATTGAAATTGAGTGCACATTTTTAAAGGATTCACTTTTAACAGAAACCACCAATAAGAGGCGCAAGGTTGTTCCAAAAACTCCTGCCGTTCCTGAAGTAGTGGTTATTGACTAGTCGTGCAATTTCCTTTTTCAGCTAACAACCGCTTTCCAAATAAAATAAAAAACTATTGTTTCCCATTTGTGCAACGTTGTAATAATAAATACCCCAACATTTTTTTTTTGTCCGGTTCAAGTCAGCAGATGGAATGTATAATAACATTTATTCGTAGCACGGAGAAAGGTAAAAGAGAGAAAGATGGTATTAAAAAAAAAGGGGGGGGGGATGGATTATGATGAGAAACAAACAAAAAATGATCAACTCCGAATAATTTTTTCTCATGATAAATATCAAGTTTTTGTTACTTTTTTTTATTATTTCTTTTCTTTTTCTTTCATTTTACATTTGTAACAATTATGCTTTCAACTCATGCTAATAGAAAATTACGACCAAGGCTACAAGTAGTGCCTACAAAATATTCACAATCAACACCTACACACTTGTATTCACCACAACAAATGGATTTTATGGAAGATCCACCTTATTCACCCGCAGCATCCACCACATCCATCATATCATCCGTTTCTTGGGTAGCCGAAAAGTCCGCTTCAGAACTTGGTACCTTACTAAAGAATGCATACAAATCACTACGTGAAAAAGAGAAGAGTAAGAAAACTTATTGTTTGTTTTAAAATAGTTTTACTAATGTTGTTTTGTCTATAGATTTATTACTAGCGGCAGAAATTGGAAAATCGTTATTGGAACACAACCAAAATTTAAAGCGTGATTACGACAAACTCATTCAAAACGTGAGTGAGTGTAAAGCCAGAGGCGATGAGAATGACAAAATACGATCGAGTAGGAAAGCTTATGATGCAATTATCGAATCACTGGAACAAAAGAATGCAGAAATACAAAGCATGTTGGATCAAACACAGCAACACTCCCAACTGACCCAACAACAATATGAACTCAAGCAACGTAAATTAGAATCCGAAATTACAAAGTTGACAGCTGACCTCGATATTGCCGCCAGCAAAATACATGAATTAGAAGAGCTGAGCGTACAAAAACGGCAAATCAGGAAACACATGGATGAAATGAGAGATTTTGAATTACAGCAGAAATCCGATGATTTGGTCCTTATGGAAGAATTAACCACTAAAATGCAAGAGTTATTTACTGAAAATAAACAATTGCAAGCATCCAAGAAATCCGTAGAAGAAAAACTCATAGTTTCTCTTCATGATTTGGAAAAATTACGCTGCAACTTTGAGCATTTCGAATTAACACAACAAGGTTACTCTACCTTACAGGAGGCATTTGAAAGACAAACTACACATATTCAGGAATTAAACGATAGTTTAGAAGATCACCGACAGATCTTATCAAGGTTGCGTGATAAAGGCCTTTTGCATTCAAATACAGCTAGTTTATACAACGACGACGGAGACGACAGTAGACCAACGATGGCCGGCAGTAGTATGCAGAGTCTAATGGGTGAATTGGAGAATGCATTCTCTTCACGAAAGCATACAAATGGTTTAACAAAGAGTAGTTCCGATAGTAACCTATCGACTTTCACAAAAATTTACGATCTCGCAAGTATGACTGAACATAAACTCACCTCATTTTATAAAAGACCGGGTGACTGTATATTGGAAACACTCCTTAGCACGGTAGGCGTGAATGACCGTCGCATCTTGGAAGAAGCCGAAAATCTATTAGAATCCGCAAGTGATGAATTATTCGCACCCGAACAAGATGGAAATGACATGTATGCTGAACTCAACTTGTACCCAAATATATTACCGACCATCTCAAGCCAGCTTTTAAAACTAGACGATGATGATTGTATACAGCCTAAAGGTTTATCAAATCGTATCTTGTTTCAAATTCGCTATCTGTTTCGTTCCATCTTTCGTTGGTGTCGTTTTGCCATTATTTTGGTGACGGCCGTACTCATTAACTTATGGAAAGGGCCTGATCTTATATTAGAAAAATAACAACAGACCTTTTTTGTGTATTATATGTAACATTTATTTACCTTCCAAAAAAAACCTTATATACACCTTATCTTCACACGCAAAAAAACTAAATGCGGTATATTCATATGATATTCTCCCTTCCCCCTCTTTTCTCCTTTTACCCAAAAGGACTGTACTAACACCACAACAACAACAAAAAAAACTCACCTTCTCTACCATTATTAATTTTTAATAAACTAATAATACAATTTGTATTCTAAATGTAAACAAACCCGTCATGCAAAATAATAGCGTGTAACAAGAAAGCTGTTTTGTGCATAATTTAGGGCCCCTCCCCCCTTCATGTATAAAATCATATTACAAATTTTCAAATACAGACCAACAAAAATGAACACAATGCCAAAAAATGAAGTGACATATTTTTTTTTTTATTATTAAACAATCATGGGTTTTGTAGCACAATGGCTTCATTTTGTCATCATCGTGTCATATAAATCTGATGCTTTTCACACGAAACTATTGTACGAAGCTCTTCAAAGAGTTTACTACACAAAAACATAATCGTCTGTTTGTTTGTTTTGGTTTGTGCTTCTTTAAAAGATGATGGATAATGAAATGATTTAAATGCACTCACCCGGAGCCTTAAAAACAGAAATGCCCTACCCCCCTCTCTCTCCTTTTGTTAGCAAAAGTGTTGATTAAAATTTACGCCCCCATAACAACAATATTTTTGTTTCTTTCTATTTTTAATTCATGTATACATAATAAAAAAAAATAGTTTTGATTTAGGTACTGCTTGTACTGGGTGAAACCACGAGATGTTCATTTAAAGCATTTGTAATAATGTCATCATAATAAGTCGCATAGACCTTTCGATGATGGTGAGTCATGCGTAGTATTTTATGTGCCACAGATTGAAGATTGCTACGAACATGTTGTAACCCGTTACTTGAGAGAACCGCATCCGTCACAAACTTGTTATTCTGTATCGTTGTTTTGATAACGGTTGCCACACGACGGGAGAGTAAAGAGTAGACCGTATCTGAATGTGACACCGTCTTATCTACCATGGTACGCACCATCTCTCTTCGTTCAGGCCTTACATTGACAGCATGCTCAATTTCGGTAGAGAGATTATCGATAGCAGTCGTTGGGTCCTTTAACATCGTAAACAGTTTGGTCCCCAACTCTGTCAAAGCCTGGGGACTTGCAGACCCAAAATTTCTGGCCAACATAAGTAAAGCGGCAACAATGGTCACTGCCTGTACCTCATTTTGGAAATCAGCCATACGATTCGCATCCATATCCAAGGTCTCTGGTAAATTACGGGATAAGTTGAGCTCATGTGGTTGGACTAGTAAGGAGACATATGCATCTTCAAAAATAGAATCGTGCGTAGGCTTGTTGTTCTTTTCTGGTAAAACTCCTTCGGGGTTACGTTGTGCTGCCACTCTACATAATTTACTTGCAGATTCGTTTAACCAAGCTTGCGTACGAACCAATTGGATCTTTCCGCTACTCAACATGGCTGCAAATTTCTCTCGTTCGTATTCAACCGCCATAGACATGAGATGAGGACGAAGAGACCGGAGACGAAAATTGGCTAAATCTAGGCTCATGTCTTCTAAAAGGTGTAAGACGCTCTGGATTTGTTCGATCAGGTTGGTGCTGGTCTGAAGTTTCTTGATCTCTTCATCACGTACAGGGGCACACATATTAGCCATCACATCTAACACATAATCCATCATACCACGAATATCAAAAGTGGATTGCTTCATTTGCTGTTCAATCAAGGATAGATCAATACCTTCATCCACACTGTTGTACATGGAGGTGCCAGGTCGAACAAGTGCTAATAAACGCTAAAGATAATCATGTCAGCTTTCGAGTATGCTTACATGTATTTTTTAAAATAATCTTACAGTTTTCACGTCAACAATCAAAGAAGGCAAAGATAACTCTGCACGGCCTTCTTCCATGTCTTGTGCAACCTTGTCAAAAAATGCCTTTTCTGCCATCATTCTAATTCTCTTTTCTAAATCATTAGCTGGTTCGTGCTTCTTCAATTTAAATTCAGGATCCATAATCAATTCATGAGCTAATTGCTCATTCGTCAAACCAGATTCAGGTGCATAGCCATTCAACAAGTGACCCAGTTGTTCGCCATTCGTGTGCTGGTTCTTTGCATTTTGCTGGGTTTCAAACTCGGTGTCGAATTCAGGAGAACGAGGTGTGTTCTTTTGTTGCTGCTTCTTTCTTCCTGTCGAAGTGGATGCACTGGACAATTCGAGGGCGCGTTGAAGATTGGCTAGGGCAGTAGGACCACCCAGTTTTTCCAACTTGAGTTTAATTTCGTCCAATTGTTGTTGTAGTTGGTCGCCTACTGAA
The DNA here is from genome assembly GCF_025094135.1 of Mucor mucedo. Taxonomy (NCBI): domain Eukaryota; kingdom Fungi; phylum Mucoromycota; class Mucoromycetes; order Mucorales; family Mucoraceae; genus Mucor; species Mucor mucedo. The sequence goes on along the minus strand of NW_026252350.1, from coordinate 10,453 downwards.
GGATCGTTTTGTTGAGCAATCATGGTCTGACGCAATGTGGATAGCTCAACATAGTAACCAATCATATTGTAAGTCAGCTGAGTACAGTCTCTTGATTTCCAAGATTCAAACAAGACATTGTATTCGTTCCAAGCTTGGACAAATGCAAGTCTTGCAGATGTAGCACCAGGACGACCATGGGCCTTGAGCCAGATTTCAAATAAGGTCAACATTTGCTTTGCAGAAGTATGTAATACCTTTACATACAGAGTTAATTAAAAAAAAAAAGCATTGATTTGTAATATAATTTTTTTTTTTACCCTTTCTTCTGTGCCTTCAACGTCTTGTAAAACTTCTCGAGGACACATGAGAGTCATGTATGAGGTCAAGAGAACACGTGCACGTTGTCTGCTATCCTCATCATTCATTTTTAATGCGGTGTTCAACACCTTTGTGGTGACGACAATGACTTTGGCTTGGTTAAGTAATTTTCCTAATGCATTAAATTCGAGCCAGGTGTCAGACGAGGAAGGTAATGGGAGACCTAAACCTCGAAAGGCCTTCAAGATGATGGACCACGAAGAAGGTTTCTTTACTTTGACTGGTTCATCCAGAATTTTGGCATTGTTGTTAATAGTTATGGTTGACATTGGTGAAACGAGAGAAGAAGGAGAAGAAGAGGAGGTAACTATATTCTTTTTCTTTTTTTGCTGTTGATATCTGTTTAAATGGGCCAATCGTCTTTGCTCTGTCTTTTGAAATCTAGTTTCAAGTTCAGCTCTGCGCCTCTCTATATATTTTATAGAAAAAATGACAAATTGTAAGATTCTTTCATTTTCCACGCCATTCCGATTGGACTGTGCAATTAAAAATAGAATTTTATAAAATTTACCTTGTTCTTGTTGAGAGCGATATTGATTTTGTAGGACAATATATTTGGCTCTTTCGACAGATTGTTTAGAGGCAGCTCTTCTGTTCTCGATATGCTGGTTTCTCTTTGTTTCAGCCAAAGCCATAGACTTGCTTAATAGATGCAACTTGTCTTGACGACGGTCCTTCATTTCCTTGGCAATTCTCTTCACCTTTTGAAAGTTTTGATTTAACCTGGCACTTCGTTCTTGCAGAATAGCTTCTCGTTTAGACTCCACATTGGCTGCCGCTGTCTTTTTATTCAGGTTCCGCTTTCCATGAAGAAGACTGGCATTAAACCGTTTTTCCAAATGAATAGGCTTTTGAGCAATTTGCTCACTAGAAGATGAGGATTCAAATGTGTAAAACCCTTTTTCGTCTGGAGTATCCATATGGGGTTTCTTATAGAAAATTGATGATAAAAAAAAAAGGGAAAAAAAAAAGAAGATTGCCAAACTCAAATTTAAATGATGAAATAAAAAAATAAAAAATTAAACGAGCGCAATTGTTTTAACCTGTGACTCTACACGTGTATCTCTTTTTTTGCTGTTATCTTCTCTCCTTTTTTTTTTTTTTTAATATGCAAATGGAGTGGAATCAGGGCAAACGCAATGTTCTTTTAGTCGGGCAAGTTTACCTGGACACAATATTACACGTGAGTGGTTTTCCTGAAGAAGACACTAAAACAAGAGCCAACTCTGTTGAACAAAGAATAGGTGGCAATACCTGTAACACTGCTCAAGTGTTGACACAATTTGATCATATGAATGTGTGTTACATGTCTGCTGCCGGATCCCGTGAAACATCCAGGTAAAAAGAGCGAGAGAGACATTGGGAGACAGAGACATTTTTTTTTTTTTTAATAAAACCATAAAGTTATATCACAGATATGCATAAAGAAAAGCAGATAAAAGATTTTTTTCTTTATAGAGACGCTTCCATCACACCTTCATCTACCATCATACACAATGAATTAACTGGATCCAGAACTATCCTCTCCCATAACGAGTAAAATATCGTCATTTTATTTGTTATTCTAATAATTAACATTTTCTCCGAACAAGTATTCAAGACATTACATGCGCTGAATTTAGAGAGACCTTTAATCACCTCAATAAATATGACAACTGGTGGGTTCATTTCGAAGGTCGAAACATATCTGAAACCGTTTTTCAAATTGACTGGTTAAGTAACAAGGCAACAGATGAAGGTTGGAGACGTCAGTTAGTGATATCAGTAGAATTAGAGAAACCTCTCAGAGATGACATTGAATGTTTGATTCCAAGGGTAAAAGTATCTGTTGTATTATGTGTCCTTACCCGTATCTCTTATAAACATCACATACACATACATAGGCCGACATCGTCTTCTTTTCCAAAATATTTGCTCAACATCATGGGTTCAAAGACGCTATCTCATTTTTAAAAAATTGGGATGTATTGAACACACAATTAAAACCAAGGTAAAACACTAACATTTTGTGAATGACACTTTTACATGACATTTTAAAAAAAATCACAAATGATAGTGCGAAGGCATTTTGTACTTGGGGAGAAGATGGTGCTGCTGTACTAGATAACGAAACCAAAACATTTTATCACGCACCGGTTTTGCACAAGATAGAAAAGGTGATTGATACAGTAGGTGCGGGTGATACGTTCAATGCGGGTATCATTTCTTGCCTCTCACGTAATGGTCAGGATATCAAAAGTGCGACACAGTATGCATGTACCTTAGCTACAAATAAAGTAGCTCAAAAAGGTTTTGATGGTTTATCACTCATTTAATAAAATCCTTTTTTGTATAGTCAACGCCATAATGCATGACTCTGTCAAGTACCTGCTTTTTTATTTTATTTTTTTTATTTTATTTTATTTTATTTTTTTTTTTCAAAAAAAGGCATTTTCGTGTAAAAGACAAACATTTGTTACACACAAAAGGCAATCCGGCATATCATTTCATCACGTCATTTTGTTATGTGTACAACTGGGCATATGTAACCAATGATGTAATTTTATTTTTTTCTACTTGGACGCTTCAAGATCAACTATATTCTTTTTCCAACTTAATTTCTTTTTAAGATAAAGTGTGATATAAACCAAAATGACCAACACAGGCACCTCAATTAATGGGCCAATAGTGGCGGCTAAGGCTTGCTCCGAGTTAATACCATACGTACCCACTGCGACTGCAATAGCCAATTCAAAGTTATTACTGCCGGCTGTAAAAGATTGAGTCACCACCATCTCATAAGGGAAATGGAATACACTCTTTAAAATGAAAAATGTCACAAAGAACATGATAATAAAATAGCAGAAGAGTGGTACAGCAACTCGGAAGACAGATCCAATGTTGTCAATGATATGATGGCCTTGATTGGCAAACATAACAATAATGGTGTAAATAAGTCCTACCAGGGCCAGGGGACCGAAATGTGGCAAAAAGACAGTGTTGTACCATGTGTCACCTTTTGCCCAGCGAAGTGTAAAACGTGTGATGCATCCAGCCACAAGCGGAATACCAAGATAGATCAATACGGATTGAGCGACAGGCCAAATTTCTACATGGATCGTATTATCCAAAGGAGCACCAAACCAGGATGGCACAATATTAATAAATAGGACGGCGTAAGGAGAAAAGAGAGCAATTTGGAGTATAGAGTTAATAGCCACCAGAATAGCACAGTAATCTGGGTCTCCGCCAGAAAGCGTATTCCAAATAAGAACCATAGCAATGCATCTAAGTGGGGACTCCTATGTGAGTACACGTAGTATATATCCTTGTCATTTGTTTTTCTGTTACCTTGCAAGGCCAACCATAACTACACCAGTACGGAACCCAGGCAAATCAAAAAGTGTAGCCCATGCTAGAGCAGTCATAACAATAGGACCAATAATCCAATTAATGATGATGGAAATCAGGATTTGAATCCAAACTCTCCTGTCGTTTAAAATAATGTGCATTCTTTCGTACTGTATTTTACATAAAACAGGGTACATCATTACCAGCAAGCCAATCGCAATAGGTACAGAGACGGATCCAAATTGAACTGTCTGAAAAGATTCTTGAACATTAGGAGCATAATAGCCAATAACTACACCGATAATCATGGCCAGTAAGATCCATACCAAAAGGAAGCGATCCAGAAAACCTAATTTCCTGAGCAAAGCTGGAGCATGAGTGTGTTATAAATCAGTGACATGAGTTTTACTTTGATTTTGCTGTTCCTAATTTATCTAGTTACCTGTCTCTTGTACATCTTCTTGCTTATTGTCTGTCTCGGTGGTAGGCTGAACACTACAGTAATCGAATTTGCAATCATCTGTCTTGTAACAAGCCTCTTGCTTCTCCTCACTTTTAATATCTTTGGGTTCTTCTGTTTTATAGTGGATTGACATTTTAGAATTGGAGCGAAAGAAGAGTAGAAGAAAGAAGAACAGATCAAAAACGTTTAAGTATTCTTATTTTTTTTTGGGGGGAGTGTTACTCATCTGACCTTCAAAGTTAAATGCTTACAAAAGAAAACAATTTACATGGTCTCGTTCCCTCTCTTTCTCTCTCTGATTTATCTTCGAATGCCCAAATTAACTGTATTTCACAATCCCACTTGTACCAAGTCTAAGCGTAGTGTATCATGTTTGGAAACAAACAAGGCAAGTTATGACTTAGAAGTGATTGAATATCAAGTCAATACTCCTTCCAACGAAACTTTAAGCATCTTATCTGATTACCTCGGTCTCACACAAAAGCCCGAGTCCGAAGCTCCATGGAATTATCTCTTACGCCCTGAAGCTCAAGGAAAGGCCAAGTCTTTTGAAGAAGCCTATCGTTTGATCCAAGCTGATCCCGCACTCCTTGAAAGACCTTTTGTCATTGATTGGGATCGTAAATTAGCTGTCCTAGGTCGTCCCGATATTTCTCTTGTAGAAAAACTGGTGGCTGAACGTGTTGCTCTCGAACAATAAATTTTATATTTACCTTGTAATCTTGTTACTTTATTGTACTGGGCGGGTTTTCTTTTTTCGGGTTCATGTGAGATTTAAACATTATGGGGGGAGAAGGGATTTTCTGTGTACGTTCGTGTAACAAATAACCATCGGCAAAAGAAATTACAAAAAACTTTTGGATTACTAATCCATTTTTCCAGGTCAAATGGCATTTTTTTTGGCTTTTTCACCATGCCCGGATAGTTTTTCTTTCAAAAAAAAAAAATGTTTTTCTTGTTTTTGTTTACAAGGCCAAATCTGTTTGAAATAGCTGTAATCTAGATTTCTTTTTACCATTAACTTGCCTTTTTTAGAAAGATAAAATGGAAATAGATAATATAGTTGTCTACGGATAAAAATTCAAATAAATTAATGTTCTTTTACCCGTTTGCATCACGATTTACAGTGGTATACCTCTGGAATTTTGCATAGCACTGTGCTATAATACCCTTTTAATTCTTTTGAGCTTATTCTCTTGACAAGAACATTAGAGACGCTCCTTTTTTTTCTTTTTCTTTTAAAACTTGATAAGCAGTGCATGATCGAGTCGTGTTTATTAACTATCAGCGTGATTTCATTATTAAACGCCTTTAAACGATGTATCACTGATATTAAGCATGAGTGAATGATGGCTTTGATCTTCGTAGTTTTTCTTTTTTCAATTTTGGAGAAAATTCACTACAGCCTTCTTATTATTGTCTTAGATTCGCTGATTGGATCTGAATGTCTTAAAAGACGTCAGATCCTATTTTGCTTGTCAAACAATCTTTTTGTAATAGATTTGAGTGTTTGGTATAATTCGGAATAAAAACAAAAACTCTCTAGCGAGTTACGGTTGAGTTCAGGTCGAGTTTTTGTTAGATCAACTCAGTTGTAGTAACAAAAGCTCGAGATCGCTCGATGTTATAGTACGTAGACTGCGTGAGAGAGTGATGATAAATACAATTTTTTATTGAAAAAGGAGGCAAAGTAACATACAAAAAAAAAAAAAAAAAATTAAGAACCAATATACAATAATTGGCATGCACGCTGGGTTTTTATCTTTGACTACCGTCCGTTTACTACGCCTTTAGTTCTTGCAGCCGCCGAACGCCTCTTCTTAACTTCGTCTCGGAAGCACCTACTACAACTCGACTTGTCTCCATTTCCTCGAGGCTTCCAGATTGTATCTTTTCGTTCCCCTGGTGAAGACCTTAAGGATACAGATCGTACTTTACATTTTTTGGGAAGATATCAATGACCGACCTCTTTCACGAACAAATTTTATAATTTCGACCTACTATACCTCGTTTATCTTTTTTTACTATAACATGTTTATGATAGTCAATATTCATAAATGCAGTATTTACTAAAAAAACAGTCCTTTCGTATTGGAACGATTGTAAAATAATAAGTGATTTCAAATGCAATGCGATTTGTGGAGTGGATAGATATAAAGAATTGACAGCTTATTTTATAGGATTGTAATTTTTAGAGCTCATAGTTGTTGGTCCGGAAGTTGAGTAAATTAGGATTAAAAGTATATTTTGTGTTTGTTACGTTCCTTTTCTTTTTTTTTTTTATTTTTTGTAAGGAGTAAGGTGACTCTAGTTTATGAGTGTGATGCAAGGCAATCACATAGAAGTGTTTTTTGGTTTTCTGTTTTCCAGTTGTTGTGCTGTGATTTTAAAAATAAAATACGGGAATCATTGACTCATGCGTAGTGATCGGAATAAAGATCGAAATTCTCGAGCGAGCTTCGATCGTGTTCCAGTCGAAGCTCGCTCGAATTTTTTTACGGTTGCACATGTTTTGCATGGAGAACAAAAATAAAGTAAAACCAAAAGTGATGCTGCTACCTGGATACTACTTTATTATGGACGAAAAAAATAAATTAATTAAAAAAACGTCTGATGGTCTATGAGAAAAAACTGTGGATTGTCGTATTTGGGTACGATTCACTTAAGAATAATTAAGCAAATCGTTTAAATAAATAAACCATGAAATTAAAACAACCTTTGATGTTGCATATCAGCATACGCTTGTATACTGCTATACAACTTCTCCTACTTCGAGTACATACTTCTATATTAAAGATTGCATGATTGGCCTAAATACGATATACGAATGACAGTTGGATACGGAATGCTATACCACTGAGTTACGATATCACCGATTGAGAAGAGAATCTTCTCAGATCAAATCAAGAATTATAAGAAAGAGAAACTTAATATTGATAGTTCTCTCAATGGATTAGCTACCCATAGAGAGAATAGAGCAGCTATTAATATAAATGGTTCATTTACTTATATATTGATATAATTATACTGCTGATAAAGAGTATAAAGAAATAGTGTATGAATTAATGGATACCTATCTTCTACAACCAAATATACAAATTGATAAGACATTTTATATTTGGGATCGTATTTTATTCATTACAAAGATAATGAATAAATGATCAACTATTATGTTCTATTGCCAATTACACTTGACAAACAAGTATTTATCTTTTACAGTAACCGTTGCATGATCTGATTGTACTAAAATCGCACTATTTAACATATAAAATCGCATATAAAATCATTCCATCGATCCTTGATCGACAGGTACATAATATTATAACACTCATAAAAAATAATAGCATAAAAAATATCCTGAGTTATACATTTACAACTCAGGGTTACTAGATATTCCAATAGAAGATCCCATTTCGAATAATAGATTGCCCAGAAAAAAAAAACTTGATTCGACCTACTTTTTATAAATTGAATGGCCGAACGAATGGTAGAACCAATGTTTTTAAAATCATTTATTAATGAGTCTAGTAACCAAACATTGGTAGGATGCTGGATAAAGTTTTGTGGATGTTCGATAGAATTAGCATTGCAATATGGGTTATCAAATTCATCTGTTTGAAGTCAGATTGCCTTAAAAAATATTTTTCCCCAATTTTTGAAAAACGTCACCTGCTTTCTACATATAGTACAACCAGCTTTTCCAATTTTTTTGTAAAATCTATCTATTTGAAGAGGATAGTTTTAAGAAGGTGGTAGAGGTAGAGCGTAGATTCATCTGAAAAAAAAACATCTACTGTTATGGTAGAACCTTCATTTCGTATGACAACGTAGAATTAGATAGAAAATAAAAACGTAATCTCTAAAAGATGAACCCAAGGCATTTGACAGACAGACTCTAGGAAAAAAACACCCAACGGAACAACTACTACACGGACCAAGAGCAATTTTACTATTTCCTTTTTCTCAAGAAAAGCTCGTGGAACCTTTTGAAACGACCAAAGCTGCAAACGTCATTAATCAGAATGTGAAAAAGTAAAAAGATGTCTGTAATCAAAATCGGGTTAAGTCATGCCTTTTTAGGAATTGATCGTCCAATAACAACTTAATTTTCTTCATGTAGTGTGCGAAGGTGTTCCCTTGGAATCCAAAAGCCAACGTGGGTTTTGATGATGTCAAAACCCTTTGTCGTGAGTCCATTATGTCATCAATCCGCTAATCGGCGATTGTAACTTAATACACATAACCAACCGCAGCAATCGTATTTACTACCTAACGAACCAATACAATTGTAGTTACTCCGGATTGACAATTGTAAAACATATAAATAGCTTCAATTATCAATCAATAAACATTATCTTTATTCTCCTCTAAGAAGTTATTCACATAAGTCAAGAACAGACCTAACCCTTCTGACTCGGTATTTAAGCACCGTCCTCAAGCTTATTTTACCTTGGGGAACTGAGTTTTAATTTAAAAAAGGTAACAAAAGATTGTACGCCCAACCAGCTTCACGTAAATTAGAAGGGGCGTTACCTGAGCTTGTTGACAATTTTATACCCCTCCACTTTTTTTATGTGTGTACGCAAAAGCGTTATGGGTATATGATGTTTACAATTAGGATCCACTAATTGCGCTTTTAGCACACGCATCTTTTTTATGACTATCTGTATGAAGTTAAAGTCCTCATTTCTTTCTTTAAAACGAATTCATTATTGATGTGGAACCGTACATCGCACACCTGAAACACAACATATAACAAAACACAAAAGACACAAAAAAAGACGCAGGTACAGCCATTTTTAAATTTCTGAGAATACAACTGCGATAGAACTTTGAACGGAAAATCCGCCAAGACTTTTGTTCAGGAACAGCCAAAGTACGCTTAATCATAGCCTAAGACGTGTTTTCGTGGCTGTGTCTAAAAGCTGCATAATAATCAAACATTTTTGAGTGGCTCAGTATACACCGTTTGAGGTATACCATATACAACACTTTCTCTTATATACTACCTGCCGGATCGTGTAGGATATTCACTGTTGAGATAAGTCATTTAAAAGTAATTTTTATCCCATAAATCTCGTCGCCAAACTTTGACCTTTGAGTTTGTGATCCTTTTTATATTCTGCTCAATACGCTATTAACAAGTCAGACGCAAGTTTTTTTTTTTTGTTGCCATTACTACCCAAAAGATTATTTTTCTTAAAGCCTTTTCAAACGTTCATTCTCGATAGGTTGAGTTTAGGAAGAGAAAATCCCTATTTTCGGCGGTTTTTATTTGTTGTAATAGGTGCAATTACATTTGAAAATGTTCGTTTGACCTTGATGATTACTGTGTCAATGTCGGTTTGGGAATAAAGCTTTAAAGAGATTAATAATAAACTCTTTGGTAGCATTTGTTTGTAATGATAGCTAAGGAGCGGACATTTTCAAAAGTTTCAGGTCAATATTTATTTGTTTATTTTTACCTGCCTTAAGGCGCATAAGGGACAATCACTACAGCATGTGATCTCCTAGGCACAGCCAAAAAAGTATCGAATATTAAGCTGTGACTATGGAACAACATCTAACTGGAGGTAGACTGTAAAATAAGCCCGGTGTTTACTTTGGGAAAGATTTTTTTTCTTAGTAAAATAAGGATAAGAATAGGGGTCCTCAGTCGTCGAAGTTTTAAAAAATAATATTTTTTGAATAAAAATAATTAGCCAATCATAAATATAATTACATTTTTACGAATGAGGACCCCAAAATATATTTTGAGTTTTAATGCTTCATCAATGACGTAAATATGACATCAGTCTGTGCCTGACAAACTTTATTTTGACTTCTTATATAAAGCTTATTAGCTTGTGAACATTTTGAGGCCACTGCTTATACATTTTTATAACAATAAACTTAAAATGAACTCTGATAACATGCAACAATACTCTGAAAATACAATTGGTGTCTCAGGTGACAAAGGTAAAGGCAAAGAAGTCATTACCGTTTGCGAAATCAATGACAATGAGAAGCCCAAGGAGACTACCCCTAAGGTGACAGTCAAGAAAGGTAGAGGTAGACCTAAAGGATCACGTAACCGCCAAAAGGAGCCCAAGGATGACAAGGTCACAAATGAGGTTGGTACCAAGGAAACCGAGGCCAAGAACATCGGTATGACCTTAATCGCGGTCAAGGACGAAGCTGCTGTCACCAATTACCATCCTTGGGAGGCAATTGATAAGCATTGCAGCGATAACATTAGCTGTGATGACAGACTTATTGATTTCCTCCTTGAAGACGGAGGAATCAATATGCGCAAGTACT